>NC_068437.1:23067912-23367912 GCF_023373465.1 Oncorhynchus keta | reverse complement strand
AGAGAGAGAAAGAAAGAAGGAGAGAATTAGAGAACGCACACTTAGATTCACACAGGACACCGAATTAGGACAGGAGGGGTACTCCAGATATAACAAACTGACCCTAGCCCCCCGACACAAACTACTGCAGCATAAATACTGGAGGCTGAGACAGGAGGGGACAGGAAACACTGTGGCCCCATCCGAGGATGTAGCCCATTCCAGCCTTGTGTAGGTCTACAATCTTGTCCCTGACATCCTTGGAGAGCTCTTTGGTCTTGATCATGGTGGAGAGTTTGGAATCTGATTGAGTGATTGCTTCTGTGGACAGGTATTCTTTTAAACAGGTAACAAACTGACACTCCCTTTAAGAGTGTGCTCCTAATCTCAGCTCGTTACCTGTATAAAAGACACCTGGGAGCCAGAAATCTTTCTGATTGAGGGGGTCAAATACTTATTTCCCTCATTAAAATGCAAATCAATTTCTAACATTTTTGACATGTGTTTTTCTGGATTTTGTTGTTGTTATTCTGTCTCTCACTGTTCAAATAAACGTTCCATTAATATTATAGACTGATCATTTATTTGTCAGTGGGCAAATGTACAAAATCAGCAGGGGATCAAATACTTTTTTCCCTCACTGTATATATAGACAAATTGTGTATTTTCTCTTCAGTAAATGAAAAGACGACCAAGGTCATCCAGGCTGCGTTCCAGCATGCCAAATATCCAAGCATTAGCAATGAGAAGTCTATTCTCTTCGTTGGAAAGGTGAAATATGGACTTGCCAAGTGAGTGGACCTGACCACATGCACGCTCTTATGCTGTTCCTTTCATCCTCCTCCATTAACTCACATGCCATCCTTTTATCCTGTATTCACTTACCATAGATGATGTATCTGACACATGATTGGATGAATGCATAAGCACTCATTTTTCAATCAATAACAGATTGAATGTCATCACGGTCGCCATTGCTTTGTTGTTTTCATCCTGTATTCTTTCTAAAATGAACAACCAATAATAATGTCCTCTCCTGACCTTTGCCCTCTCAGTCTGGAGATCCATAACCTGTCGATTGGGCGGAGTGAGTTTGAGCTCATAGCAGGTGAAGGCATTGAGATTGCCATCTCCAACGTGTCTGCTGTTTTCAAAGGAACCATCCAGTATGGATATGGAAGCTGGCTGTGAGTCCTTCCATCAGTCATTTTTTATTTATTTAATTTATATTTCACCTTTATTTAACCAGGTAGGCAAGTTGAGAACAAGTTCTCATTTATAATTGCGACCTGGCCAAGATAAAGCAAAGCAGTTTGACACATACAACGACACAGAGTTACACATGGAGTAAAACAAACATACAGTCAATAATACAGTATAAACAAGTCTATATATGATGTGAGCAAATGAGGTGAGATAAGGGAGGTAAAGGCAAAAAAAGGCCATGGTGGCAAAGTAAATACAATATAGCAAGTATAACACTGGAATGGTAGATTTGCAGTAAAAGAATGTGCAAAGTAGAAATAAAATAATGGGGTGCAAAGGAGCTAAATAAATAAATAAATACAGTAGGGAAAGAGGTAGTTGTTTGGGCTAAATTATAGGTGGGCTATGTACAGGTGCAGTAATCTGTGAGCTGCTCTGACAGTTGGTGCTTAAAGCTAGTGAGGGAGATAAGTGTTTCCAGTTTCAGAGATTTTTGTAGTTCGTTCCAGTCATTGGCAGCAGAGAACTGGAAGGAGAGGCGGCCAAAGAAAGAATTGGTTTTGGGGGTGACCGGTGAGATATACCTGCTGGAGCGCGTGCTACAGGTGGGTGCTGCTATGGTGACCAGCGAACTGAGATAAGGGGGGACTTTACCTAGCAGGGTCTTGTAGATGACCTGGAGCCAGTGGGTTTGGCGACGAGTATGAAGCGAAGGCCAGCCAAAGAGAGTGTACAGGTCGCAATGGTGGGTAGTATATGGGGCTTTGGTGACAAAACGGATTGCACTGTGATAGACTGCATCCAGTTTGTTGAGTAGGGTATTGGAGGCTATTTTGTAAATGACATCGTTGAGAATTGGTAGGATGGTCAGTTTTACAAGGGTATGTTTGGCAGCATGAGTGAAGGATAATTTGTGTGCGAAATAAGAAGCCAATTCTAGATTTAACTTTGAATTGGAGATGTTTGATGTGGGTCAGGAAGGAGAGTTTACAGTCTAACCAGACACCTAGGTATTTGTAGTTGTCCACATATTCAGAGCCGTCCAGAGTAGTGATGTTGGACAGGCGGGCAGGTGCAGGCAGCGATCGGTTGAAGAGCATGCATTTAGTTTTACTTGTATTTAAGAGCAATTGGAGGCCACGGAAGGAGAGTTGTATGGCATTGAAGCTTGCCTGGAGGGTTGTTAACACAGTGTCCAAAGAAGGGCCAGAAGTATACAGAATGGTGTCGTCTGCGTAGAGGTGGATCAGAGACTCACCAGCAGCAAGAATGACATCATTGATGTATACAGAGAAGAGAGTCGGTCCAAGAATTTAACCCTGTGGCACCCCCATAGAGACTGCCAGAGGTCCGGACAGCAGACCCTCTGATTTGACACACTGAACTCTATCAGAGAAGTAGTTGGTCAACCAGGCGAGGCAATCATTTGAGAAACCAAGGCTGTCGAGTCTGCCGATGAGGATGTGGTGATTGACAGAGTCGAAAGCCTTAGCCAGATCAATGAATACGGCTGCACAGTAATGTTTCTTATCGATGCCGGTTAAGATATTGTTTAGGACCAGCTCATGACCAGCTCATGACCAGCTCTGAAACCAGATTGCATAGCAATCTTTTCATTGTGAAAAGGGAGGATGAGAGAGATGGAAATAGTTTGTGATATGATTAGATATAACTTTCTAGATCTTACAGTTACGTATGTTGTGATTTATCCAAATGTCATGTTGGCTACTACTGAAGTTTCGTATGTTAACCTTGAATAGCTGTGTGGTCATGACACTGCCATGTGTAATCTGTTTTGCAGTGTCAATGTGGGACATTCAGTAGATTTTGAAATTGATTCGCACATTGATCTTGGCATTAACCCGAAACTCTGTAAGTACCTTTTTCTGCCCATTGTTTGTGTGGTGTTCAATGTTCACTCTTCCTTCTCATTCTTCCAAATAGTTTACAGGAATCTTATCTTACCTTTTGTAATGTATTTCCTGCCAGTGATCATGTGCTTGCTCTGTCTCAGATTGTGGAAAGGGGAAAGTTGCTGCAGACACATCAGACTGCTACCTCACGTTCCACAAGCTGGATCTCCTGCTGCAGGGAGACAGGGAGTAAGTGGCACATTCTGGAACTCAGATAGTTTTATACACATAGTGTAAAATGGTTTATCTGTAATGTCCTCTTCCTTCAAGGGAAGTAACATGAAGGACAAACCCTGTGTTTTACATTCTGGCTTTAGGCCTGGCTGGCTCAAGAGGCTGTTCACAAACTTCATCACCTTCACTGTGAAGCTGGTTATTAAAAGCCAGGTGAGTGATGATTAGAGGGAAATATAGGAGAATAATGTACTGTTGGACTTAGGGTAGACCGTCCTTGTAAATAAGAATTTGTTCTTAACTGACTTGCCTAGTTAAATAAACCTGCAGTGTATCAAAGTATTGGACAGAGGCCTCGCTGATGGCTCAACTCTGCCCCCTACTGTCTTGTTAATGCAACCCAGCAAAAACATTGTCACATCAGCTGCAACATAGAATTAAACAATATCCCTGTTTTCGTCATCTTAGATCTGTAAGGAGATCAATAATGTGGCAAACATATTGGCTGACTTTATACAGGAACGAGCAGGTATGGACACGTTTGGGGAGCCTGGGTAGATAGCACACAAAGCCTATAGAGGTATCAAGACTTTCTCTTATTTAGAATATCTGTCAGTGACTATGTTAACATCTCTGCGTTGATTCCCACAGAGCAATTCCTTAGTAATGGTGACATCAGCATGGATATTGGAGTAACTTCTGCCCCTGTCATCACATCCAATTACATTGAATCATACCACAAGGTACTGTATATCCCTTTATTATCTAGCATCCATATTCATTGTACATGATGATGCACAATACCAATTGTTATTATATGTATTACAGTATCTTTCTTCTGTCTTCCCATGATGTCCAGGGTCTGGCCAAATACAACAACATGACAGCTGTCATCAATGAGTCTGTATTCGACCCCAGCCAACTGACAGAGGACCGCATGCTTTACTTCTGGATCTCTGATGAGGTCTTCAACCCCCTGATTACAGCTGCCCACCAAGATAGACGTTTTGTCCTCAACATCTCTGGCCTGGAGCTCACAGTAGGTGTCTACCAGACTAGTGGAAGTCATGTGGACTAGTGTCCAAGGCAGCATTTATCAGGAAAACAGTAATCAGGACTTGTTGTTGGTGTTTGGTCCACGGTGTGTTACAATATGGTAGAGGCAGAGAAACAGTAATCAGGACTTGTTGTTGGGGTTTGGTCCACGGTGTGTTACAATATGGTAGAGGCAGGAAAACAGTAATCAGGACTTGTTGTTGGGGTTTGGTCCACGGTGTGTTACAATATGGTAGAGGCAGAGAAACAGTAATCAGGACTTGTTGTTGGGGTTTGGTCCACGGTGTGTTACAATATGGTAGAGGCAGGAAAACAGTAATCAGGACTTGTTGTTGGGGTTTGGTCCACGGTGTGTTACAATATGGTAGAGGCAGAGAAACTGTAATCAGGACTTGTTGTTGGGGTTTGGTCCACGGTGTGTTACAATATGGTAGAGGCAGGGAAACAGTAATCAGGACTTGTTGTTGGGGTTTGGTCCACGGTGTGTTACAATATGGTAGAGGCAGGAAAACAGTAATCAGGACTTGTTGTTGGGGTTTGGTCCACGGTGTGTTACAATATGGTAGAGGCAGGGAAACAGTAATCAGGACTTGTTGTTGGGGTTTGGTCCACGGTGTGTTACAATATGGTAGAGGCAGGGAAACAGTAATCAGGACTTGTTGTTGGGGTTTGGTCCACGGTGTGTTACAATATGGTAGAGGCAGGGAAACAGTAATCAGGACTTGTTGTTGGGGTTTGGTCCACGGTGTGTTACAATATGGTAGAGGCAGGGAAACAGTAATCAGGACTTGGGGTTGGGGTTTGGTCCACGGTGTGTTACAATATGGTAGAGGCAGGGAAACTGACTGTAGCACTGTGACGGGGAATGACATTCTTGTTCATTACAAGCTGAACTACTGTGTTTGTTTTAATGTATGCCAGTTATTTAACATGGTCAATTTCATTTCAGGAACTGTTTAAGACAAATTTGTCTACCCCCATTCCAGAGTTCCTTAGCCAGGTATGTGACAAACCCACTCAGGACTGTCCTCAGACAGACACAACATGCTTTTATCAGCTCCACAGACCATGCGACCTATCTTGGCCTCTGCAATTTAGTGGTGTTTTGAGTTTCATTGTATTTCAAACCTCATATTGTGTACACAGGTAAGTCAGTGTGATAAATCTGTCTGTGCCTGTATGAAACCTGTCTCTCTGTATCCTTTTGGCAGTTTCTGTCCTCTGAGGAGCCAGTGCTGGGGGTGTGGAGTGTGTCAGTGCCTCACCTGTGGACGACCCCAATGGGCACCTATGTCAGAGCTGTGGCTGCAGCAGAACTGACTAGCGGAGCTGAGGACATCCCAGGACTTTACTTTGAGATGGTCAGCCAAAGAAACACCTGTTTTAATATTTTAAATGATAGCCTGGCATCAGACAGTAATGTGTCCAAGAAGAGTAACTGAATGGGGTTTGTCGTTGTCTAGGAGGTGGAGGTTGTAGTGACTGCTTCCTACGCCAAGAAGAAACTGATCCTAATCGCTACAACATCACAGTGAGTCCATTTACGCACCTATACTGTAGTGAACATGTACATACACATGTATAGGAACTGCATATGTGAGTAAAGGCATTACATGAAGCCCATGCTTTTAATTGGTCTTGTGATACTGACTCCACTGTGCCTCTATAAGGGATACAGACTGTAATGGTTTAGTAAAACACTTTCTGATTGCATGGCAGTTTACTAACAAGTATACGGAACAAAAATATAAACGCAACATGTAAAGTGTTAGTCCCATGTTTCCTGAGCTGAAATAAAAGATCTCAGAAATGTTCATAAAGCACAAAAAGCTTATTTCTCTCAAATTTTAGGGACAAATTTGATTACATCCCTGTTAGTGAGCATTTCTCATTTGCCAAGATAATTCATCCACCTGACAGGTGTGGCACATCAAGAAGCTGATTAAACAGCATGATCATTACACAGGTGCACCTTGTGCTGGGGACAATAAATGGCCACTCTAAAATGTCCAGTTTTGTCACAATGCCTCAAGTTTTGAGCAAGCATGCAATTGGCATGCTGACTGCAGGAATGTCCACCAGAGTTGTTGCCAGAGAATTTAATGTCCATTTCTCTGCCATAAGACGCCTTCAATGCCGGCCTCACAAATGCTGACCACGTGTAACCACGCCAGCCCAGGACCTCCACATCTGAATTCTTCATCTGTGGAATAGTCTGAAACCAGCCACCCGAACAGCTGATGAAACTGTGGGTTTGCACAACTGAAGAATTTCTGCACCAACTGTCAGAAACCGTCTCAGGGAAGCTCATCTGCATGCTCAAATCAAAACTCAAATAAAATGTTATTGCGGGTATAGCGAAATGCTTGTGTTCCTAGCTCCAACAGTGCAGTAATATCTAACAATTCATAACAATACACCCAAATCTAAAAGCAAAATAATGGAATTAAGAAATATAACGTACCAGTCTAAAGTTTGGCCACACCTCATTCAAGGGTTTGTCTTTATTTGTACTTTTTTCTACATAATAGAATAATAGTGAAGACATCAAAACTATGAAATAACACATGGAATCATGTAATAACCAAAAATGTGTTAAACAAATCAAAATATATTTTAGATTTTAGATTCTTCAAAGTAGCCACCCTTGCCTTGATGACAGCTTTGCACACTCTTGGCATTCTCTCAACCGGCTTCATGAGGTAGGCACCTGGAATGCATTTCAATTAACAGTTAAACAGTTCCTTCTTAATGTGTTTGAGCCAATCAGTTATATTGTGACAAGGTAGGGGTGGTATACAGAAGATAGCCCTATTTGGTAAAAGACCAAGTCCATATAATGGCAAGAACAGCTCAAATAAGCAAAGAGAAATGACAGTCCATCATTTAAGACAATGAGGTCAGTCAATCCGGAAAATGTATTTTATATATATTTTTTACCCCTTTTTTGTGGTGTCCAATTAGTAGTGACAGTCTTGTCCCATCGCTGCAACTCCCATACGGACTCGGGAGAGGCGAAGGTCGAGAGCCGCATATCCTCCGAAACACGACCCCGCCAAGCCGCACTGCTTCTTGACACACTGCCCATTTAACCGAAAGCCAGCCGCAGCAATGTGCCGGAGGAAACAACATACACCTGGCAACCGTGTTAGCGTGCATGTGCCCGGCACGCCACAGGAGTCGCTAGAGCGAGATGGGACAAGGACATCCTGGCCAGCCAAACCCTCCCCTAACCAGGACGACGCTGTGCCAATTATGTGCGCCTCATGGGTCTCCCGGTCGGCTGCGACACAGCCTGGAATCAAACCAGCATCTGTAGTGACACAGCTAGCACTGCGATGCAGTGCCTTAGACTGCCATGCTGCTCGGGAGGCCATGTGTATGAACTTTTGACTGGTTCTGTATAAATATTAGGACGAGCAATGTCTGAGTGGCATTGGCTAAGATACAGTAGAATAGAATACAGTATATACATATGAGATGAGTAAAGCAGTATGTAAACATTATTAAAGTGACTAGTGTTCCATTATTAAAGTGACCAGTGATTCCATGTCTATGTATAAGGGTAGCAGCATATTAGGTGCAGGGTTGAATAACCGGGTGGTAGCCATCTAGTGATGGCTATTTAAAAGTCTGATGGCCTTGAGATAGAAGCTGTGCTAGCAACACTGGCTGAAGTAACCCATGGGGAGGGGGTCACACGGACAATCAGAGAGGGGGCATGTTATTGTGGCCCTGGTGGCATAAAATAATCAAAGGTCTGACTGCACAGAGATGCTTGGGGAAATGGTCACAACAGGGGACCAGTGTGTGTGTGTGTTGACATTGGTTAAGTCTGGCATGCTTTCTCAAACAGCTGTACCTGTATATGCATTCGTAAATCAGGTCCTTTCTTGAGTTGGGCTCTGAAATGTAACAACCATTGAGCATCTGAGCTTATGGTTGATTGTGGGGGAAAGGGGTTGAGTGTGTGGGTATATACCACATATGCTGCAAGGGGGTAAGGATGTTAGGGACAATATCGGAGGAACCACAATAATTGTTTGCTAAAATAATAATTGCTTGACAAAAATGTAATGCATTGGCAATCCTGGTTATAGGTAACAATCCTGGTTACAGGTAACAATCCTGGTTATAGGTAACAATCCTGGCTACAGGTAACAATCCTGGTTACAGGTAACAATCCTGGTTATAGGTAACAATCCTGGTTATAGGTAACAATCCTGGTTATAGGTAACAATCCTGGTTATAGGTAACAATCCTGGTTACAGGTAACAATCCTGGTTACAGGTAACAATCCTGGTTAGAGGTAACAATCCTGGTTAGAGGTAACAATCCTGGTTAGAGGTAACAATCCTGGTTACAGGTAACAATCCTGGTTACAGGTAACAATCCTGGTTACAGGTAACAATCCTGGTTATAGGTAACAATCCAGGTTACAGGTAACAATCCTGGTTACAGGTAACAATCCTGGTTATAGGTAACAATCCTGGTTATAGGTAACAATCCAGGTTACAGGTAACAATCCTGGTTACAGGTAACAATCCTTTGCATGAACTGTCAACATTATTACACATATTAATTGTTAATGGTGGAAATTAAGATACGCAAGATATTTGAGTATATAAATAAAGTAAATAAATAAAGGCCCTACACCCAAACAAGGGCACTGCGTTCATCCACCTCTGGCCTGCTCGCCTCCCTACCACTGAGGAAGTACAGTTCCCGCTCAGCCCAGTCAAAACTGTTCGCTGCTCTGGCCCCCCAATGGTGGAACAAACTCCCTCACGACGCCAGGACAGCGGAGTCAATCACCACCTTCCGGAGACACCTGAAACCCCACCTCTTTAAGGAATACCTAGGATAGGATAAAGTAGTCCTTCTCACCCCCTTAAAAGATTTAGATGCACTATTGTAAAGTGGCTGTTCCACTGGATGTCATAAGGTGAATGCACCAATTTGTAAGTCGCTCTGGATAAGAGCGTCTGCTAAATGACTTAAATGTAAATGTAAATATTTTTAATAGCTATATATGAAGCAAATTGTGAGAGCATTGGAAATACTTTTAGCGGTTGATCTGCTTCTGTTCTGTGGGTGGCATTCTGTGCTCTTTTCAAAGGATGGGTCCTGGCCTCTCAGGGGGCCTCTAGGGATCCGGAGGGACTGGGGTGGCCTGTCGGTCACTGGGATGACAACCCAACTTGGGATGGGGAGGGGTTTTAGCAATTGGAGGGTTATTTAGCAGCAATACAAATATCGTGGTACAGCTATATGGACACTCAATCACTATGGTACTTTTTAATGTTACATTTACAAACATATATTATGATAAATAGATTTGAAACTTGTATCTCATGGTAAATCCTGAAATAAGTATAGCCAATTATAATTGTAATAGCTTAGCAAATAATAAGAAAAGAAGAACAATATTTACCTGGCTCAAAGAGAAGGAATATAATATCTATTGTTCACAGGGGGTTGGTGTTTAAATATACCCATTGGCAAAGTAACTCAAAAGGGGCGATGATATTAATTAACAGTAATTTTGATCCGAATGTGCAATTTGTCTAAACGGATCCGCAAGGTAGATGGATGATTTTAAATACGTTATTGGACCATAAACTGATATGGCTCATTAACCTTTACGGACCAATAATGATGATCCCCGCTTCTTTGAAAATATATATAATAAATTATCAACTCTGCAAGCAACACAGGACTATTATCATGGTGGGAGATTATAATACTATTTTAAATACCTTAATGGACCGTAATCAAAATCACATTACAAACTATCACCCTCGTGCTCTTAAGGAAATCATGAATGTCATGGATATATTGGAACTGGTGGATATAAGGAGGCATAAATATCCTGACCTAGTGAGATATACAGGGGCTCCCGAGTGGTGCAGGGGTCTAAGGCACTGCTTTGCAGTGCTAGATGCGTCACTACAGACCCTGGTTCGATTCCAGGCTGTATCACAACTGGCCATGATTGAGAGTCCTATAGGGCGGCGCACAATTGGCCCAGTGTCGTTAGGGTTTGGCCGGGGTAGGCCGTCATTGTAAATAAGAATTTGTTCTTAACTGACTTGCCTAGTTTTAAAAAAATTAAACATGGCGGAGGCTCAATCAAGCTAGTTGACTAGTTGACTTCTTTCTTATGTCATTCTCATTGGCACCAAAAGTAAAAACGGTGTTGATAGGGGATAGAATGCTGTCAGACCATCAGATAATTGACATATACATTACTCTTACTGAATTTCCACGTGGGTGAGAATATTGGACATTTAATCATAGCCTATTGGATGATAACTTGTTTTTAACTAGGACAGAGTTATTTATAACTGAATTTGTCTGACATAACATAGGTACAGCAAATCCCCTTATTGTATGGGACACTTTAAATGTGCCTTTAGAGGCCATGCAATTCAGTACTCATCTCGACAACAAAAGCAATTTAGGTCAAAGGAGTCCAACTAATAAAGGAAAGAGAAAGTCTAACAGAAAAGATAGGTAGCAATAAAAACTGTACCATAGAGGCTCAGAATAAGTGAGAGGAAAAACAAAAAGAAACGGAACTAATTCAACAAAGATCACAAGTAATATATTATAATAATAAAGCAAAGTGGATGGAATATGGGGAGAAATGCACCAAATTCTTTTTAAATCTTCAACATAGAAATGCTACCAAAAATAAGTTACTGAAACTTGTTACAAGTGAGATTCACCAAATTATATTTTGAAAGTGGAAGCGGAGTAGGCCTACATTAAGGCTATGTTTTAGTTTCAGTCTCCTCCATCTTCTCTAACCGAAGCTAATTGTATGGATTAAAAAATATATATATGTAAAATTAACAGCCATACAGAAAGACTCATGTGAAGGTGAAACAGAAGAACTTATTGATGCAATTAAAGCCTTTGAGTCCAGGAAAACTCCAGGGCTGGATGGGATACCAGTAGAGGTATACCAAAACTGTTTTGATATCCTCAAAGGACATTTATTAGCATGTTTTAATCACTCCTATGTAAATGTTAGATTATCAGACACTCAACAAGGTCTGATTTCATTATTACTGAAACAGAATACAACATGTGGGAAATATAAAGATCCAGTCCATTGAAAACATTTAGAGGCCCCTTACAATTTAGTGTTGTGATGCAACAATTCTAGCAGAATGTACAGCGTATAGAATTTAAAAGGTATTGTCGGACATTATTCATTCTAATCAGACAGGCTTTTTACATGGATGAAACATTAGAGATAATATAAGGCAAGTACTGGAAACAATAGAACACTATGGAAAATCTGGGAAACCAGAAAAGCTTTCATAGCGGACTTTGAAAAGGCTTTTGATAAAGTATGACTGGAGTTTATACATAAATACCTGGAACATTAACATTTTGGAGAATCTCTTATAAAATGGGTTAAAATTATGTATAGTAACCCTAGGTGTAAAATAGTAAATAATGGCTACTTCTCAGAAAGTTTTAAACTGTCAAGAGGAGTAAAACAAGGTTGTCCACTATTGGTATTATGGCCATCAAAATGTTAGCTATTAAAATCAGATCCAACCATAATATTAAGGGACTAGAAATACAGGGCTTAAAAACAAAAGGTGTCATTGTACGCTGATGATTCATGTTTTCTTTTAAATCCACAACTTGGATCCCTCTACAGCCTCATAGCGGATCTAGATAATTGTTCCAATCTCTGTGGATTACTATATTATGTATTGGATCACACAAAAAAAACTTTTACATTACTGTGTAGTTTACCAATAAAATGGTCTGATGGTGATGTAGATATACTTGGTATACATATCTCGAAATAAATACATGATCTCACTCCAATACATTTTTATATAAAGTTACAAAAAATAGATAAGATCTTGCTACCATGGAAAGGTAAATACCTTTCTATTTGTGGAAAAATCACCCTGATTAACTCTTTAGTAATATAAGTATATAAGTTTATAAGTATTCGGCCCCCTTGAACTTTCCGACCATTTGCCACATTTCAGGCTTCAAACATAAAGATATAAAACTGTATTTTTTTTGTGAAGAATCAACAACAAGTGGGACACAATCATGAATTGGAAAGACATTTATTGGATATTTCAAACTTTATTTAACAAATCAAAAACTGAAAAATTGGGCGTGCAAAATTATTCAGCCCCCTTAAGTTAATACTTTGTAGTGCCACCTTTTGCTGCAATTACAGCTGTAAGTCGCTTGGAGTATGTCTTTATCAGTTTTGAACATCGAGAGACTGAATTTTTTTCTCATTCCTCCTTGCAAAACAGCTCGAGCTCAGTGGGGTTGGATGGAAAGCATTTGTGAACAGTTTTCAGTTCTTTCCACAGATTCTCGATTGGATTCAGGTCTGGACTTTGACTTGGCCATTCTAACACCTGGATATGTTTATTTTTGAACCATTCCATTGTAGATTTTGCTTTATGTTTTGGATCATTGTCTTGTTGGAAGACAAATCTCCGTCCCAGTCTCAGGTCTTTTGAAGACCCCATCAGGTTTTCTTCCAGAATGGTCCTGTATTTGGCTCCATCCATCTTCCCATCAATTTTAACCATCTTCCCTGTCCCTGCTGAAGAAAAGCAGGCCCAAACCATAATGCTGCCACCACCATGTTTGACAGTGGGGATGCTGTGTTCAGGGTGATGAGCTGTGTTGCTTTTACGCCAAACATAACGTTTTGCATTGTTGGCAAAAAGTTCAATTTTGGATTCATCTGACCAGAGCACCTTTTTCCACATGTTTGGTGTGTCTCCCAGGTGGCTTGTGGCAAACTTTAAACGACACTTTTTATGGATATCTTTAAGAAATGGCTTTCTTCTTACCACTCTTCCATAAAGGCCAGATTTGTGCAATATATGACTGATTGTTGTCCTATGGACAGAGTCTCCCACCTCAGCTGTAGATCTCTGCAGTTCATCCAGAGTGATCATGGGCCTCTTGGCTGCATCTCTGATCAGTCTTCTCCTTGTATGAGCTGAAAGTTTAGAGGGACGGCCAGGTCTTGGTAGATTTGCAGTGGTCTGATACTCCTTCCATTTCAATATTATCGCTTGCACAGTGCTCCTTGGGATGTTTAAAGCTTGGGAAATATTTTTGTATCCAAATCCGGCTTTAAACTTCTTCACAACAGTATCTCGGACCTGCCTGGTGTGTTCCTCATTCTTCATGATGCTCTCTGCGCTTTTAACGGACCTCTGAGACTATCACAGTGCAGGTGCATTTATACGGAGACTTGATTACACACAGGTGGATTGTATTTATCATCATTAGTCATTTAGGTCAACATTGGATCATTCAGAGATCCTCACTGAACTTCTGGAGAGAGTTTGCTGCACTGAAAGTAAAGGGGGCTGAATAATTTACAGCTGTAATTGCAGCAAAAGGTGGCGCTACAAAGTATTAACTTAAGGGGGCTGAATAATTTTGCACGCCCAATTTTTCAGTTTTTGATTTGTTAAAAAAGTTTGAAATATCCAATAAATGTCGTTCCACTTCATGATTGTGTACCACTTGTTGTTGATTCTTCACAAAAAAATACAGTTGTATATCTTTAAAAATCAAAATCCAGAAAAACGCATGTCAAAAATGTTATAAATTGATTTGCATTTTAATGAGGGAAATAAGTATTTGACCCCTCTTCAAAACATGACTTAGTACTTGGGGGCAAAACCCTTGTTGGCAATCACAGAGGTCAGACGTTTCTTGTAATTGCACACATCTCAGGAGGGATTTTGTCCCACTCTTTGCAGATCTTCTCCAAGTCATTAAGGTTTCGAGGCTGACGTTTGGCAACTCAAACCTTCAGCTCCCTCCACAGATTTTACCCTATGTTCAAGAAAGGCCTTTTTACCCTTAATTCAAATTACAACCTCTCACTTTCAGTTATTTGAAAAGGAAATCCTCTCCCAAATATCGCTGTTTTCAAAACAAGCCACAGAAAGTTTGTTGCAATTTCAATTTAATCCACCAGAAAAGACAACAAATAATACAACAAATATTATGGTTAAACTCAACTATACTAATTGATTAAAACAACAGCATGTTTTGAATAAAAAAATAAAAAGTTATAATCTTCGTAAAATATATTATAAATAGGACTGGTGGAGTTATGTCACACATGCAGCTAACAAAAACAAATGGAAATGTCTGCTCTATCCAAAATTACAACCAACTAATTGCAGCATTAACGCAAAAATGGAAGAGGAAAGGGGAAAAGGAAGGAACTTGTCTGTTGGCACTGCATTGAAGACCAAAATTGGTTAAATTAAATTATGATTAATCAAAAAGTATATCAGTTTAATTTAAGGACCAAAAAATGTACAGCCGTGCCACATAGATTGCAAAATAGTTAGGAAGAGATTTTCGACGTACCGATTCCATGGCACATGGTTTATGAACTCATACGCAAAACGACTTCGGATCGAACCCACAAATGCTAATGCTCCAAATACTTATTTTCCACCATAATTTGCAAATAAATACATTTAAAATCCTACAATGTGATTTTCTGGATTTTTTTCCCCTCATTTTGTCTGTCATAGTTGAAGTGTAACTATGATGAAAATTACAGGCCTCTCTCATATTTTTAAGTGGGAGAACTTGCACAATTAGTGGCTGACTAAATACTTTTTTGCCCCACTGTATACCTCACACTGCTGCCTATGTCTGTGCAAGTAAAGAAACAACTGTTATGTGTCATAAGGTGAATGCACCAATTTGTAAGTCGCTCTGGTTAAGAGCGTCTGCTAAATGACTTAAATGTAATGTAAATGTGACTTTGCTTCTTCCCACTAAAGAATTTCCATAATGAAGGATTCACTGTCCACAGACACACTGCAGGTGAGAATTAAATAGGCATACTGAATCCCAATCTAAGTGACCAGTAGCGGTGGTAGATTGCTTTATTTCTCATTTCCTTATGCTCTCCAGATGGTTGAAGCCCACATTGAATATTTGAAAGAGGCAGTGGAGAAAATAGGTGTCCCAAAAGTCCTATCCAGTGAGTACTGTTTCATCCTCTCACGCTTAGTGAATTGTGATATACAGTGCATATGGAAAGTATTCAGACCCACATTTTGTTACATTACAGCCTTATTCTAAAATGAATTTAATCGTTTTTTTTTCTCATCAAACTAAAGTTGAAGTTTATATACAGTTTAGCCAAATACATTTAAGTACATTTAGTTTTTCACTATTCCTGACATTTAATCCTAGTAAAACTTCCCTGTCTTAGGTCAGTTAGGATCACCACTTTTATTTTAAGAATGTGAAATGTCAGAATAATAGTAGAGAGAATGATTTATTTCAGCTTTTATTTCTTTCATCACATTCCCAGTGGGTCAGAATTCATATAGGATTGAGGTCAGGCTTTGTGATGGCCACTCCAATACCTTGACTTTGTTGTCCTTAAGCCATTTTGCCACAACTTTGGAAGTATGCTTGGGGTCATTGTCCATTTGGAAGATCCATTTGCGACCAAGCTTTAACTTCCTGACTGATGTCTTGAGATGTTGCTTCAATATATCCACATAATTTTCCTCCTCCATGATGCCATCTATTTTATGAAGTGCAGTCTCTCCTGCAGCAAAGCACCTCCACAACATGATGCTGCCACCCCAGTGCTTCACGGTTGGGATGGTGTTCTTTGGCTTGCAAGCCTCCACCTTTTTCCTCAGTTCCTTCCTGGAACTGATGGTCATTATGGCCAAACAGTTCTATTTTTTTTTCATCAGACCAGAGGACATTTCTCCAAAAAGTATGATCCTCGTCCCCATGTGCAGTTGCAAACCTTAGTCTGGCTTTTTCATGACGGTTTTAGAGCAGTGGCTTCTTCCTTGCTGAGCAGACTTTCAGGTTATGTCGATATAGGACTCGTTTTACTGTGGATTTACATACTTTTGTACCTGTTTCCTCTAGCATCTTCACACGGTCCTTTGCTGCTGTTCTGGGATTGATTTGCACTTTTCGCACCAAAGTACGTTCATCTCTAGGAGACAGAACGTGTCTTCTTCCTGAGTGGTATGTCAGCTGCATGGTCCCATGGTTTTTATACTTGCATACTATTGTTTGTACAGATGAATGTGGTACATTCAGGTGTTTGGAAATTGCTCCCAAGGATGAACCAGACTTGTGGTGGTCTACAATTTTTTTCTGAGGTCCTGGCTGATTTATTTTGATTTTCCCATGATGTCAAGCACAGAGACACTGACTTTGAAGGTAGGCCTTGAAATACATCCACAGGTACACCTCCAATTGACTCAAATTATGTCAATTAGCCTATCAGAAGCTTCTAAAGCCATGAAATCATTTTCTGGAATTTTCCAAGCTGTTTAAAGGCACAGTCAACTTGGTGTATGTAAACTTCTGACCCACTGGAATTGTGATACAGTGAATTATAAGTGAAATAATCTGTCTGTAAACTTTTGTTGTAAAAATTTTGACTTTTGTCATGTACAAAGTAGATGTCCTAACTGACTAGTTTGTAAACAAGACATTTGTGGAGTGGTTAAAAAATGAGTTTTAATGACTCCAACCTAAGTGTATGTAAACTTCTGACTTCAACTGTACATACAATACCCATAAAGACAAAGCAAAAGCAGTTTTTTGAAATATCACATTTACATAAGTACTTAGACCCTTTACTCAGTACTTTGTAGAAGCACCTTTGGCAGTGATTACAGCCTCAAATCTTCTTGGGTATGACGCTACAAGCTTGGCACACCTGTATTTGGGGACTTTCCCCCATTCTTCTCTGCAGATCATCAAGCTCTGTCCAGTTGGATGGAGAGCGATGCTGCAAAGCTTTTTTCAGGTCTCTCCAGAGATATTCGATCGGGTTCAAGTCCGGGGTCTGGCTGGGCCACTCAAGGACATTCAGAGACTTTTCCTGATGCCACTCCTGTGTTGTCTTGGCTGTGTGCTTAGGGTCATTGTCCTGTTGGAAGGTGAGCCTTCACCCCAGTCTGAGGTCCTGAGTGCTCTGGAGCAGGTTTTCATCAAGGATCTCTCTGTACTTTGTGCCGTTCATCTATCCCTCAATCCTGACTAGTTTCCCAGTCCCTGCCGCTGAAAAAAATCCCCAAGAAGGCATGATGCTGCCATGCTTCACCATGAGGATGGTGCCAGTTTTCCTCCAAACATGACAATTGGAGTTCAATCTTGGTTTCATCAGACCAGAGAATGTTGTTTCTTGTGATTTGAGAGTCCTTTTGGTAAGCTCCAAGCGGGCTGCCATGTGCCTTTTACTGAGGAGTGGTTTCCATCTGGCCACTCTACCATAAAGGCCTGATTGGTGGAATGCTGCAGAGATGGTTGTCCTTCTGGATGGTTCTCCCATCTCCACAGAGGAACTCTGGCGCTCTGTCAGAGTAAACATTGGGTTCTTGGTCACCTCCCTGACCAAGGCCCTTTCCCCCGATTGCTCAGTTTGGCCGGGCGGCCAACTCTAGGAAGAGTCTTGGTGGTTCCAAACTTCTTCCATTTATGAATGATGGAGGCCACTGTGTTCTTGGGGACCTTCAATGCTGTTTGGAACCCTTCCCCAGATCTGTGTCTCGACACAATCCTGTCTCGAAGCTCTACGGATAAATCCTTCGACCTCATGGCTTGGTTTTTTCTCTGACATGCAATGTCAACTGTAGGACCTTATATAAACAGGTGTGCGGCTTTCCCAATCGTGTCCAATCAATTGAATTTACCACAGGTGGACTCCAATCAAGTTGTAGAAACATCTCAAGGATGATCAATGGAAACGGGATGCACCTGAGCTCAATTTCGAGTCTCATAGCAAAGGGTCCGAATACTTATGTAAATAAGGTATTTCTGTTTTTTACTTTTTATACATTTGCAAACATTTCTAAAAACCTGTTTTCACTTTGTCATTATGGGGTATTGTGTGTAGATTGATGAGGATTAAAAATATATATATTTTAGAATAAGGCTGTAACGTAACAAAATGTGGAAAAAGTCAAGGGGTCTGAATACATTCCGAATGCACTGTAAGTGTGTTGTTGTGAACAATATAATATGTTCCTCTTTTGACCGTTGTGTTAGAACTAGAACCAAGTTTAACTGCACTACTGGACGAACAGGGAACAAATCTGTTTGAGCTCATCGAACCCCAGGTTGTTTCTCAGGATGTGAGTACTCATACATACACCTTCACTTCATTCTTACTCATCATAAGCTCAAATTAAAATATATACGCAAACTATAGGACTAAATAAATATTTTACAGAACGGATACTATTCATTGTCATCTGTCTTTCTGTCTGTAGGGTTTTGTGATTATCCAGACAGACTTTGCCTTTCCTCATCATCTGCTTGTGGAATTCCTCAGGAAGACTCTGGAGTGATTCTTATGTTGAGATGGTGGGAGTGGTCACAGGCGCTCCCTGTCCCTGTGCATAAAATCGCATACTTTAAGCTCCAGTATACTGAGGTCGAATGTGCAATGTTTTGAATGACTGAATTAGTGGAGGTGTTGATAAACGTACACTTCGGAATACAATTACTAGTTGTATTTGCACATTAAACAGGAACAGGTGCAAACACATAGCAAATTGGGCACTCTGTGTGTGAAAAGGTTTTTGAAAAGGTCATTGTCTTTGTACACTCATTATGAACTTCTGTATTGACATGGTTGATTATGTCTCTTAACCTTGTCCCTAAAGCTGAATTAGATATACAACTTGGCTCAATAAGAAACATGATTTGTATTTGCATACTGTAAGTAAAGGGTTAAATGTGACCATGGCAGTAGGGTATTTCCGCTTATGTCTTGTGATTAGATTGGTTAATTTAATATTCCATGGATCAGGTGACACAGAGCAGGTAGAACCGGTTCCTCTGCCAACTGCCCTGATGTACCAGGTGTCCCTCTGGCCTCTGGGAAGATAGCCATTCATTGATAGAAGATGGCTTCAGAATGGCAACAATACCAACTTGTTTGGTCTCTGAAATGTCCCACTGAAATGTGCATCTTTTAAATAAACGAATATATACGGTTGATGGTAGTCTCCTTTTAATTCTCACACTTGTTTTATAAAATAAAGTAATAGAGGACATATGTATTGGAAAATAAGTTATATTTCATAATACATATAGGGACAATGTCCTTATATAAAAGACATCTTCACAATGAAAGAAAGTCTTCTCATATAATGATATTGCCTGCCCCTTCCACCTCTCCTCCAGCAATATGCTTATGACTGTATAGCTTACATGTAGCCAGGTCATTCCTACAATGTGTCACAACAGCCTTCGCTTTGGCTCCCCCTCCTGTTCAGCTCAGGCATTCGGCGTCGCCGGCCTTCTAGTTGCTGCCGAACCTGATGCTAGCAAACACCCTTCCCTCATCAACCCAGGACTTGTCTCGTCATCATTACACACACCTAGTTCCAATCCCCACTCTATCACCATATATATGCTCCCTCTGTCATTTGTCTTTGTCAGTCATTGTAAATGTTGCTTGTTTTCCTGAGAGGAATCTCTCCTACTATTTCCTGAGTACTTTATTATTTTGCACTTTGGGTTTCGTCACGATTTTATAATTATAGTGCTTGTGTCACAAGTGTAGAAAGGAGTAGGCAGGAGCCAGTAATTGTAACAATAATCGACAGGACAATGGTAAACCATGGGCACACTTATACAATTACTAATCACTGGGAATAATGGCCAGGTGTGCGTAATGAAAGTTTTGTAGGGATCTGTGACAGATTTCATGTAATGGACATTGTTAGGTTCTAATTTTTAAGAGTAAATGACTCCACGGACACCAGAGAAGCTTAACCAAGTAGAATTCTTCCCAAAGGGTCAATACAGCTGTAATTCAGACACATATATGGCATCCCTCGTGGTAGTATTCATACCTCACTTTGGGTGGAGTCTACTCTTTATCGCTAAACATGGCATCATTCTTGCTAAGCTGGGAGCTAAGTGATATGAGCCTTCAACGGTTTCACCCTTATTAGTACTGCCACGTGCGATCGTGTTCCCTGCACTCAGCCACATGCGATCGTGTTCCCTGCACGTGTTCCCAGCCCCTCCCAAGCTTCAATACGACCCCTCATGTTTGTTTTTTAACTAATGTTCCTATACTTCTGAGTATAAAAATGTTCAAAGTTTCACCCTGAATCCAACAACCTACACAAAATAGTCCAAATTGGTGAAGTGAAATGAAAAAAAAACTTGTTTCAAAAAAATGTAAAACGGAAAAATGGTGCGTGCATATGTATTCACCCCCTTTGCTATGAAGCCCCTAAATAATAATTACCTTCAGAAGTCACGTAATTAGTTAGATTGCACACAGGTGGACTTTATTTAAGCGTCACATGATCTGTCACATGATCTCAGTTTATGTTCTGAAAGGCCCCAGAGTCTGCAACACCACTAAGCAAGGGAACCACCAAGCAAGCGGGACCATGAAAAACAAGGAGCTCGCCAAACAGGTCATGGACAAAGTTGTGGAGAAGTACAGATCAGAGTTGGGTTATAAAAAAATATCACAAACGTTGAACATCCCACGGAGCACCACAACAAACCTGCCAAGAGAGGGCCTCCCACCAAAACTCATGGACCAGGCTGGGCTTTACAGAAGAGTGGCCAGAAAAAAATCCATTGCTTAAAGAAAAAAATAAGCAAACACGTTTGGTGTTCACCAAAAGGCATGAGGGAGACAAACATATGGAAGAAGGTACTCTGGTCAGATGAGGCTAAAATTGAGCTTTCAAGGAAAACGCTATGTCTGTCGTAAACCCAATACCTCTCATCACCCCGAGAACACCATCGCCACAGTGAAGCAAGGTGGTGGCAGCATCATGCTGTGGGGATGTTTTTCATTGGCATGGACTGGGAAACTGGACAGAATTGGAGGAATGATGGATGGCACTAAATACAGGAAATTCTTGAGGGAAACCTGTTTCAGTCTTCCAGAGATTTGAGACTGGGACGGAACTTCACCTTCCAGCAGGACAATGACCCTAAGCATACTGCTAAAGCAACACTTGAGTGGTTTAAGGGGAAACATTTAAATGTATTGAAATGGCCTAGTCAAAGCCCAGACCTCAATCCAATTGAGAATCTGTGGTATGACTTAAAGATTGCTGTACACCAGCGGAACCCATCCAACTTGAAGGAGCTGGAGCAGTTTTGCCTTGAAGAATGGGCAAAAATCTCGGGGACGAGATGTGTTATTCTATTTTTACCTAAATAACAACTTTGAAACAATATTCTAACATCGGCTGATAAATTGTCAAGTACTTACCTTCCCAAAGAGCCATGGACCTCCGACCGAGAGGCAAGAAGGACGACCAAAACATTGTTGATTCCCAAGATAACGATAACGCTACAGCTAGCCTCTTGCGAGCCTGCCGACATGCTGGCTACTCTCCTTCGGGAAATTCAGGATGGTAACAGAGGTCTTTCTCTGAAAATCGATAAGAAATCGGCTGAACTCCATTCTTCCATTGACGACCTGAAATCCTCCATGAATGATCTCCTTTTGAGAACGACTGAGGCAGAGCTGCGCATTAGCACAGTTGAAGATACCATCGCTAGACATGACCAGGTCTTGACACAACTGCAAAAGGACAATGCCTACCTCAAAAACAAAGTAGATCAGATGGAGAACCAGAGTAGACGTAGTAATATCCGTGTGGTGGGATTGAAAGAGGACAGCGAGTGCCTAACCAACTTCACCAAGCCGCTGGAAATCGAACGCGCCCACAGAACATCAGCGCCGAAACCCCGGCCAGATGAGCCCCCACGAGCCGTCCTGATCAGGTTCCTCCGTTTCCAAGACAGAGAGAAGATACTGCAACTCGCAAAAGCCAAAGGGACATCGCCATCGATGGAAAGAAGATCAGCCTTTTCCCGGATATGAGCGCGGACCTCGCCAGACGCCGCAAGCAGTTCAGACCTGCCGCCAAAGCACTGAAGGAGAAGAACATCACCGGCTACCTCATCCACCCTGCGCGGATGAAAGTTCAGTACAAAGGCCGAAGCCATCTCTTCAACACACCGGGAGAAGTGCACACTTTTCTCAAAGAACTGAGCAACGTCTGAGTCTGAGCCAGGACGGTCTCTCTGGGGGATAAAATGCAGTTCGTTTGTTTTCTCTTATCCGGATTGAACTGCTGGTATCTCCCGGTCACTAATTGATTTGTACATTTTCAACTAACCGTATCTTCCCGGGGTGAGTTCTATTACATTTATTTATGCTCACCTTCTAATCCTGCTCAGATGAGGCATGACAAAGAATTACCTTGGTATACATTATCCAAGAATAGAATCATTTGTTCAATAATCAAAAACCCAGCAGCAGGACCGCTACCTCCGCCTTTGTGCAAGAAGGAGCAGGAGGAGCACTGCCAGAGCCCTGCAAAATGACCTCCAGCAGGCCACAAATGTGCATATGTCTGCTCAAACGGTCAGAAACAGACTCCATAAGGGTGGTATGAGTGTCCGACGTCCACAGGTGGGGGTTGTGCTTACAGTCCAACACCGTGCAGGACGTTTGGCATTTGCCAGAGAACACCAAGATTGGAAAATTCGCCACTGGCGCCATGTGCTCTTCACAGATGAAAGCAGGTTCACACTGAGCACATGTGACAGACGTGACAGTCTGGAGACGCCGTGGAGAACGTTCTGCTGCCTGCAACATCCTCCAGCATGACCGGTTTGGTGGTGGGTCAGTCATGGTGTGGGGTGGCATTTCATTGGGGGGCCGCACAGTCCTCCATGTACTCGCCAGAGGTAGCCTGACTGCCATTAGGTACCGAGATGAGATCCTTAGACCCCTTGTGAGACCATATGCTGGTGTGGTTGGCCCTGGGTTCCTCCTAATGCAAGAAAATGCTAGACCTCATGTGGCTGGAGTGTGTCAGCAGTTCCTGCAAGAGGAAGGCATTGATGCTATGGACTGGCCCGCCCGTTCCCCAGACCTGAATCCAATTGAGCACATCTGGGACATCATGTCTCGCTACATCCACCAACGCCACGTTGCACCACAGACTGTCCAGGAGTTGGTGGATGCTTTTGTCCAGGTCTGGGAGGAGATCCTTCAGGAGACCATCCGCCACCTCATCAGGAGTATGCCCAGGCGTTGTAGGGAGGTCATACAGGCACGTGGAGGCCACACACACTACTGAGCCTCATTTGGACTTGTTTTAAGGACATTACATCAAAGTTGGATCTGCCTGTAGTGTGGTTTTCCACTTTAATTTTGAGTGTGACTCCAAATCCAGACCTCCATGTGTTGATACATTTGATTTCCATTTATGATTTTTGTGTGATTTTGTTGTCAGCACATTCAACTATGTAAAGAAAAAAGTATTTAATAAGAATATTTCATTCATTCAGATCTAGGATGTGTTATTTTAGTGTTCCCTTTATTTTTTTGAGCAGTGTATTTTGTAATGATCGCACACGTACCGCGGTCGGTTTCTAGTGAAAACCACTCAAAAACGAAATTGAAAGTAAACGCATTTTATTTGGTTTGAGTTTCACTTTATTGCAGCGATGCGACCAACGACCAACACCTACATTTGGTAAATTATACTTTTGGCATACACTTATATTAGTTATAAAAAAAGGTAAATAGTTAATTGACTTTGTATATAGTAATAGGCTATACTTTACGTAGCAACCCATCCAAACGCGCGCCCAATACAAAGCAGATTTGTCGAAGTAGATTATAATTTACTCAGCAGCCGATCTAAACGTGCACCCAAAAGAACGCAGATTATTACGGTGCATGGCCTTTTCTTGTGAAGCAAGCCTATGTATTTGGGAACATGCAGTGTAACTATTTAGTTTTGCTCCATGTGAAATTGTTTGAGATTACGTTTAATCTATAACTAGATTATAACACAATCAAATTGACATTTATGTTATTGTAAAATGTAGCCTAAGCTTGTACAGCTGATGGACGCAGAGGAAGATGTCCAGAGTGTATTAACACAGGAGACCCATGAGCTAGCAGACATTCTGGGCCAACAAGATGGTGCAGTTCTCTCCAAACTCTATAAAATGATGGACAGCAGAGCGCGGGAACGGTTCGTGCGCGCTGCCAGTCACAGAGAACGCATCCTGGAGATGTTGGGTTACTTCAGCACAGCAGACCCTGCTATGTGCCGCCAATTTCTTCAAATGGTCTGCATGCACTGCGACATGCCAATGCGCCTGGAATCTCGGCTGATGTCTGTGACCGGATCTGTGACTAGTGAGTAAGACATTGTGGTGCCTGCCCATACTGACCATCCAGAATATCCACACTATAGCGTAGTTATTCAGTTATGGGGAAGATGTTGATATCAGAGTGGGGTTTCCTTTCCATTTCCATCCCTCAAATGTTGACACCCAACAATAAACAATAAACACCCCACTGACAATGCAGTAACTCTGTGGATAGAGTTAGGCTTAGTTTGAACCCATATTGGAAGTTTGATTTGTTTGACTGTGCAGGTGATCCTTGGCCTACACTGGGAAGAGAGGCCCTATCCATCTGTGATCCAGGTAATCAATCCATAATTCCGTTTTACTGCAGCTGTTCAGTCAGTTTTTACCCTCTTTTTCCATAATAATTTAAGGGGATATGAAGTGTTTAATTTTTTGTGTACGATGACACCTCTGTGTGATATTCAGGCAAGAAATGTGTCGAAGGTCCACCAGCAGATAACACACTAAAAACAGCATTAACATAGTTAAATACAGATTGAAAATAGTGGTTTTGTCTCAGACATAGCTGTTTTTAGATTGGTAATTTAGTCTTGCCAGCTATCTAAACTTGTACTAATGTGTACTAATGGCCAATACTGATGGGCATGTAGGGCACGTGCCCAGGGGCCCTGACCTCCGGGGGGACCCCATTGATTTTATTAGTAATTTTGTTAGCCAAATCTCACTTCGGGGCCCCCAAAAGGCCCTGGAGAAGGGTGTCTTATGCAATGCTTATGCAATTCTGTTTAACCACTGCACTTCTTCATATTTTCTTGGGTTTCCCCTATATGTCCATTATTGGGTTCTCTCCATTTTGTTTTCTTCTCAGAAGAAGTAATTGAAAACAACAGCCATACCCTGGTTGATGAGTCTATAGCATCTCAAGGTTGGTGTGTAAAACGCCCACGAATAGGTAAGTACCAGTCTTTTCATGAAACCCAATTTTTGGGGGGCATATCTCAGTAAGATTTCTTACGGAGTTTCAATTTTAAAGGACTTTCATACTGTGTGAGCTACCTCTGTAATCTGAAATGTATCTTTGTCTTCACTTTATGAAAGTTGTTTGATTCGAAATTAGTACACAGTCACAAAATATATTTTGTAAACAAAGTCATGAACAGCCTCATAAACATGTAGCCATGTAGCTTTGTTCAGGTCATGAGTATGTTGTTTGTTATTTTATAAGATGTTCTTTGTATGTCCAGACCACGTAGAAAGCTACAAGGCTACTGTGAGGAGATTTCTACTGCAGAGGTGGGAGAGGGTGATGCAGGGTGTGGTGAAGGAGGTTCGTCTGGAAGAGGCCTGGGTCAGTCTGCGCCACAGAACCCATGTTAGACCCAGAGACAGGGCTGATGGAGCTCTGAGCCCCTCAGAGCTTCCACAGGGGGACGAGGAGGGGACTGTGGAAGACAGGGTGACTGTTCACTCCCTCTTGGGTTCGGATGCCCAGGTCACACTGCTGTTAGGCCAGGCAGGGTCAGGGAAGACACTACTGATGCACTGCCTTGGCCAGAAATGGACACAGGACGCCTCTCCCTCCTTTCACCTACTGATCCTGCTAGAGTTCCGCCAGCTCAACCTCGTGGCTCGGCCGCTCTCTCTGAAGGAGCTGCTCTTTCGCTTCTTCCTTCCACCAGAGGGTGGGGAGGAGGAGTGTACCGCTGTACTTGACTTCATCCTTGAAAACCCTGAGAAAATATGTTTGATCTTTGATGGCTACGATGAGTTTCACACTAAAATAACCCACTCAGGGAAACTGAGCAGCTCATTTGACCCACTGTGCCCACTCCCCATGGCAGAGCTGATCTCAGGCCTGTGCAGTCGCAGAATCCTCCCAGGATGCACTCTGTTGATTACCTGTAGGCCTCGGGATGTGACAGACTTGGAGAGTTCTGTGGACTGCATTGGGGAGCTGCTAGGTTTCAACCAGCGCAATGTGAAAGAATATGCTGAACAGTACTTCCAGGACAAGGGTCTGAATCTGAAGGAGAAGGCAGTAAGTAATCTACTGGCCAACCACCACCTCCTCACCATGTGTTACCTGCCAGCCCTCTGCCATATCTGCTGTGTGTGCCTGGACCACATATTCTCCAGTGGTGGGTCTGAGCTTTTACCCCAGCTTCCAAACACCCTCACCCAGGTCTACCTCCAGATCCTCTGTGCCTTTCTGAGCCGATGCCCAGGGAGCAGCACACCCCTGTTGCAGAGTCACAGGGCAGAGGTCACACTGCTGGGCCGCCTGGCCATGAGGGGCCTGGAGGGGAGCAAGATCGTGTTCTTGTCTGAAGAGGTTCCACCAGACCTGGTGGACTTCGCCACAAAGGCTGGTCTCCTCTCACAGGTGGACCTGACCCATGAGGATGGATCTAAAGGCCAGGGCTACACATTCATGCACCTCACCATGCAAGAGTTTCTGGGTGCGCTACACATCATGACCAGCGACGACATCACAGAGGCCCAGTTCAGGAAGAAGTTCAACCTCAAGACCCGCTGGACCACGAAATCAAACCCCAAGACGGTTTTCACTGACTCCCTCCATCTGTATGTTTGTGGGCTTGCTGCACCAGCCTGCTTCTCTTACCTGCTTCAGCTTGTTCGGGGAGTGGGGGCTGTGGCGTGGATTAAGAAACGCCTGGCACTAGTTCGCAAGTTGCTCCGAAGCCTGGCAATGAGCACCAACCTGACTGGGCCCAAGGTGGTGGAGTTGTGCCACTGTGTCCAGGAGACCCAGGATGCCCAACTGGCCAGGGAGATGGTGGGGTCGCGACCCTGCTTCGAACTAAGGAACATCACATTGAACCCTGTTGATCTGGATGCCCTGGCCTTTGTCGTCTCGTCTGCTGGAGTGGGTATCGGGTTGGACTTTGGAGCCTGTTCTATGGAGCTGGAGTGTCTCGATATTCTACCCAGCTGCCAGCACATCGACTTTCTAATGTGAGTTCATGACTCATTTATATATTGTGTACTAAACAAGGATAATCCTGCATGAAATTAATTTCCTCTTTTTTTTAACCATCCCTCAGTTTTCGAAGCCGTAAGTATGATGACAGATTTGCAGATAAACTTTCTTGCATCCTTCCCAGACTACCAACCCTGAAAAGATTTGAGTGAGTCCTTCACTGAGTCACTCGGTTTTGAAATGATCAACTTTCGACGTTGTTTGTTTGTGTGTGGATGTATACGCGAATTGTCAAAGTGTGACGTGAATAATTCTGTTCCTCTTCCCCAGGTTTATCTGTGGTAACCTCACTGATGTGGGAGCTGCCAAACTTGCCAGAGCCCTGGAGAGCTGTCCACAGATCACAGAGCTCAAGTAAATTATTATTTACTTACCGTAACAACCAAAGATTATTACCACCACTTTAAGATTTTATAAACCCTTTTATCAGGATCTAACCAAACGTGGTTAAAGATACAGTACCTTATTTACATTTTACATTTAAGTCATTTAGCAGACGCTCTTATCCAGTGCGACTTACAAATTGGTGCATTCACCTTATGACATCCAGTGGAACAGCCACTTTACAATAGTGCATCTAAATCTTTTTAGGGGGGGGGGGGGTGTGAGAAGGATTACTTACCCTATCCTAGGTATTCCTTGAAGAGGTGGGGTTTCAGGTGTCTCCGGAAGGTGGTGATTGACTCCGCTGTCCTGGCGTCGTGAGGGAGTTTGTTCCACCATTGGGGGCCAGAGCAGCGAACAGTTTTGACTGGGCTGAGCGGGAACTGTACTTCCTCAGTGGTAGGGAGGCGAGCAGGCCAGAGGTGGATGAACGCAGTGCCCTTTTTTTTGGTGTAGGGCCTGATCAGAGCCTGGAGGTACTGAGGTGCCGTTCCCCTCACAGCTCCGTAGGCAAGCACCATGGTCTTGTAGCGGATGCGAGCTTCAACTGGAAGCCAGTGGAGAGAGCGGAGGAGCGTGGTGACGTGAGAGAACTTGGGAAGGTTGAACACCAGACGGGCTGCGGCGTTCTGGATGAGTTGTAGGGGTTTAATGGCACAGGCAGGGAGCCCAGCCAACAGCGAGTTGCAGTAATCAAGACGGGAGATGACAAGTGCCTGGATTAGGACCTGCGCCGCTTCCTGTGTGAGGCAGGGTCGTACTCTGCGGATGTTGTAGAGCATGAACCTACAGGAACGGGACACCGCCTTGATGTTAGTTGAGAACGACAGGGTGTTGTCCAGGATCACGCCAAGGTTCTTAGCGCTCTGGGAGGAGGACACAATGGAGTTGTCAACCGTGATGGCGAGATCATGGAACGGGCAGTCCTTCCCCGGGAGGAAGAGGAGCTCCGTCTTGCTGAGGTTCAGCTTGAGGTGGTGATCCGTCATCCACACTGATATGTCTGCCAGACATGCAGAGATACGATTCGCCACCTGGTCATCACCTTATTTGCCATGAAAGTACACTTGGTCTGATTCGGTATCGAACAGGTTTTGCATTGTATAAAGTGATTTGTGTTGTCTGTCTGACAGTTTCAGTGACAACAGTCTGACAGACAGAGGAGTCAGGGAGATCGCTGACATCTTTCCCAAGCTGCCTAGTCTGGCCTCTGTCTCGTGAGTTTATTGTTTCCTTGACTGGATAATTTGCGTTGCATGATCCTAGCCACCTACAGTGCCTTGCGAAAGTATTCGGCCCCCTTGAACTTTGCGACCTTTTGCCACATTTCAGGCTTCAAACATAAAGATATAAAACTGTATTTTTTTGTGAAGAATCAACAACAAGTGGGACACAATCATGAAGTGGAATGACATTTATTGGATATTTCAAACTTTTTTAACAAATAAAAATCTGAAAAATTGGGTGTGCAAAATTATTCAGCCCCTTTACTTTCAGTGCAGCAAACTCTCTCCAGAAGTTCAGTGAGGATCTCTGAATGATCCAATGTTGACCTAAATGACTAATGATGATAAATACAATCCACCTGTGTGTAATCAAGTCTCCGTATAAATGCACCTGCACTGTGATAGTCTCAGAGGTCCGTTAAAAGCGCAGAGAACATCATGAAGAACAAGGAACACACCAGGCAGGTCCGAGATACTGTTGTGAAGAAGTTTAAAGCCGCATTTGGATACAAAAATATTTCCCAAGCTTTAAACATCCCAAGGAGCACTGTGCAAGCGATAATATTGAAATGGAAGGAGTATCAGACCACTGAAAATCTACCAAGACCTGGCCGTCCCTCTAAACTTTCAGCTCATACAAGGAGAAGACTGATCAGAGATGCAGCCAAGAGGCCCATGATCACTCTGGATGAACTGCAGAGATCTACAGCTGAGGTGGGAGACTCTGTCCATAGGACAACAATCAGTCGTATATTGCACAAATCTGGCCTTTATGGAAGAGTGGCAAGAAGAAAGCGATTTCTTAAAGATATCCATAAAAAGTGTTGTTTAAAGTTTGCCACAAACCACCTGGGAGACACACCAAACATGTGGAAGAAGGTGCTCTGGTCAGATGAAACCAAAATTGAACTTTTTGGCAACAATGCAAAACGTTATGTTTGGCGTAAAAGCAACACACCCCATCACCCTGAACACACCATCCCCACTGTCAAACATGTTGGTGGCAGCATCATGGTTTGGGCCTGCTTTTCTTCAGCAGGGACAGGGAAGATGGTTAAAATTGATGGGAAGATGGATGGAGCCAAATACAGGACCATTCTGGAAGAAAACCTGATGGAGTCTGCAAAAGACCTGAGACTGGGACTGAGATTTGTCTTCCAACAAGACAATGATCCAAAACATAAAGCAAAATCTACAATGGAATGGTTCAAAAATAAACATATCCAGGTGTTAGAATGGCCAAGTCAAAGTCCAGACCTGAATCCAATCGAGAATCTGTGGAAAGAACTGAAAACTGCTGTTCACAAATGCTCTCCATCCAACCTCACTGAGCTCGAGCTGTTTTGCAAGGAGGAATGGGAAAAGATTTCAGACTCTCGATGTGCAAAACTGATAGAGACATACCCCAAGCGACTTACAGTTGTAATCGCAGCAAAAGGTGGCGCTACAAAGTATTAATTTAAGGGGGCTGAATAATTTTGCACGCCCAATTTTTCAGTTTTTGATTTGTTAAAAATGTTTGAAATATCCAATAAATGTCGTTCCACTTCATGATTGTGTCCCACTTGTTGTTGATTCTTCACAAAAAAATACAGTTTTATATCTTTATGTTTGAAGCCTGAAATGAGGCAAAAGGTCGCAAAGTTCAAGGGGGCCGAATATTTTCGCAAGACACTGTATTTATATTACAAGTGTCTCTTATTTCTACATTTCAGCAAGCTTGCAATTTAGTAATGTGGCCTATGTGTTTTGTATGTTTTCAGGTTGGGGAAGAATGGCTGCTCTCTGGAGAGTATCTACATCCTTCTAGAAAAGATCACTTCCAGCCCCTCCATCCAGGGACTCTATGCTGAGTGAGTTCAAACAATAGACACTTCCAGTGTTTACAAATAGACCCTCCAGTTGTAATCTGCATACTTCAGAAAGTATTCACACCCCTTGACGTTTTCCACATTTTGTTGTTACAAGGTGGGATTAAAAGGGATTTAATTGTGTGAGTTTTTCTGGGTAAGTGTCTAAGAGCTTTGCACACCTGGATTTTAGAACATTTGCACATGATTCTTTTTAAAATTCTTAAAGTTCTGTCAAATTGGTTGTTGATCATTGTTAGACAAGTCTTGCTTTAGATTTTCAAGCCAATTTTAGTCAAAACTGTAACTAGGCCACTCGGCGACATTCAATGTCATCTCGGTTAGCAACTCCAGTGTATATATATATTTGGCCTTGTGTTTTAGGTTATTGTTCTGCTGAAAGGTGAATTTGTCCCCCAGTGTCTGTTGGAAAGCAGATTTAACCAGGTTTTCCTTTAGGATTTTTCCAGTGCTTAGCTATATTACGTTCCTTTTTATCCTAAAATAAACTCCCTTGCCGATGACAAGCATACCCATAACATGATGCAGCCATTACCATGCTTGAAAATATGAAGAGTGGTACTTCATGACGTGTTGGACTTTCCCCAAACATAAACGCTTTGTATTCAGGACATACATTTTTTTGTTTTGCTTTAGTGCCTTATTGCAAACAGGATGCATGTTTTTAAATATTTTTATTCTGTTCAAGTTTTCTTCTTTTCACTCTGTCATTTAGGTTAATATTGTGGAATAACTGCAATGTTTTTGATCCTATAAGGGCACAAGGTGAGACCCAAATGCAGACACAGGAGGCAGATGGTTGAGCTACGATATTTATTACACCAAAAGGGGTAGGCAAAAGGCAGGTCGGGGACAGAGTTCATAAAACAGGTCAGAGTCCAAACAGTACCAGGGGATAGACAGACTCGAGGTCAGGACAGGCGAGAGTTCATAAACCAGGTCAGAGTCCAAACAGTATCAGGGGATAGACAGACTCGAGGTCAGGACAGGCGAGAGTTCATAAACCAGGTCAGAGTCCAAACAGTATCAGGGGATAGACAGACTAGAGGTTAGGACAGGCAAGAGTTCATAAACCAGGTCAGAGTCCAAACAGTACCAGGGGATAGACAGACTCGAGGTCAGGACAGGCGAGAGTTCATAAACCAGGTCAGAGTCCAAACAGTACCAGGGGATAGACAGACTAGAGGTCAGGACAGGCAGGGGTTCAGTGAACAGGTCAGAGTCCAAACAGTACCAGGGGATAGACAGACTCGAGGTCAGGACAGGCGAGAGTTCATAAACCAGGTCAGAGTCCAAACAGTACCAGGGGATAGACAGACTAGAGGTCAGGACAGGCAGGGGTTCAGTGAACAGGTCAGAGTCCAAACAGTACCAGGGGATAGACAGACTAGAGGTCAGGACAGGCAGGGGTTCAGTGAACAGGTCCATGTCCAAACAGTACCAGGGGATAGACAGACTCGAGGTCAGGACAGGCAGGGGTTCAGTGAACAGGTCCAAGTCCAAACCGTACAAGGGGATAGACAGACTTGAGGTCAGAACAGCCAGAGTGGTCAGGCAGGCGGATTCGGCGTCAGGACAGGCAATGGTCAAAACCAGGAGGGCTAGGAAAAAACAGACTGGTAAAAATAGGAGCTAGGAGAAATGCTGTTTGACCTGGCAAAACAAGACGAACTGGCACAGAGAGACAGGAAACACAGATAAATACACCAGGGACTAATGGGGAAAGCAGTAGACACATGGATGGTGGGTGGAGACAATCACCAAGACAGGTGAAACAGATCAGGGTGTGACAGATCCATACAAATGTTTTTCCTATCACAGCTATTAAGCTCTGTAACTGTTTTAAAGTCTCCATTGGCCTCATGATTAAATCCCTGAGCGGTTTCCTTCCTTTCCTGCAACTGAGTTAGGAAGGACACCTGCATCTTTGTAGTGACTGGGTGTATTGAGACACCATCCAAAGTGTAATTAAAAAACTTTATTTTTACCTATCTACCAATAGGTGCCCTTCTTTGCGAGGCATTGGAAAACCTCCCTGGTCTTTGTGGTTGAATCTGTGTATGAAATTCACTGCTCTACTTAGGGACCGAACAGATATTTATATGTGTGGGGTACAGAGATGAGGTAGTGATTCAAAAATAATTTTAAACACTATTATTGCACACCTAGTGAGTCCATGCACATCTGCCTCCTTCTGTAGCTCAGTTGGTAGAGCATGGCGCTTGTAACGCCAGGGTAGTGGGTTCGATTCCCGGGACCACCCATACGTAGAATGTATGCACACATGACTGTAAGTCGCTTTGGATAAAAGCGTCTGCTAAATGGCATATATTATTATATATTATTACTCCTGAACGTATTTAGGCTTACCATAACAAAGGGGTTGAATACTTATTGACTCAAGACATTTCAGTTTTTCATTTCATATTAATGTGTAAACATTTTAAAAAGAATCATTCCACTTTGGCATTATTGGCTATTGTGTGTAGGTCAGTGAAACAAAATCTCAATTTAATATATTTTAAACTTTGGCTGTAACACAAGAAAATGTGGAAAAGGTCAAGGGTGTGAATACTTTCTGAAGACACTGTAACTGAAAAAACAAATACTGGGGATGTAAACTACGTTTTTCTCTCTCTTTGCAGGGGAATGAAGGACGTCAGTGTCCTATTTGTCCCAAGCGTAGACATGAAATGGTGAGTTTCAATTAGTTTTAATGAGGTGAAATAAAATAATATGCAACTTTCATTTATTTTTTGGTGTTTGGTGTACCAACAGGCCCATGAAAATCAAGCTCATGTTTCATAGCTCTTTGAGAAAATGTGTAGTAGAAAATCGGTTCAAATATGACACAATGAAGAACTTTGAATTCAATTATAGACTTTTAATACAAGAGTATAACAAGCCGGAGCGCTCCGCGGAACACACCTTTTCCAGAGCCCTGGCTCCAGTATTTATCCACATATTGCATATGAGCCCATCCCACATGCAAAATGAGTTTACATTCCAATCCGTGCATCCTGCTTGTTCAGCTCAATAACGCCCATACCTGCTTTCCGTCAGATTATAATGATGACAAGACCGTTGCTTTGTTCCTGCACTTAACTAAATGCATTCTTTTGGTTGTGTATTATCTAGGATTAGCAGACTATGTGTCTCCTCAGTTTCTAGCGTGTCCAGCTATACTAAAAATACTATACATTCCTCTATTTTACAGCCCTATGATTTGGCTCTGCACTTAGCTCAATATGTTCCTTTGTGTGTCTTTATCTCAGAGCAACAGACTATGTGTCTTCTCTGTTATTCCTTCTGCATCTCTACGTCTTAAAAATATGCGAACTATGTCTATTGGTCATCAGTTAGTCATTTGACTGACCCCCTCCTTTGTATATCCCTCTGGCCTTGGTATGTCCAGCTATCCTAGCACCTTCCCTTCATGTAGTGTGTTTTTAGTGTTCAGCTATTCTATATATCTTATGCATTTGTCTATGTGTTATATTTGCACCCACAAATGTTGCTTTTATTTCATTGTTTTTCTATGCTACATTTATGGAAATCTGTACTGTATCAATCAACCTGACCCCTTTTCTCTGCCTTTCTAATTGTCTCAAGTTCTAAGGATAAAACTGGACTGACTGTCAGGTATGATATTCTCAATGTTGTTCTTATACAGAACCCAGGCTTTTATAAATGTATATTTCAATTGAGCTTCTGAATTCCTTGAGTAACATTGCTGTGTATGTGTCATCTAGCCTGTTGAACTGCAGTTTCACTACTGACCAGATGAACAGACTGTGTCAGTTACTAGCGAGATGTCCTGGTCTCTCCGTCCTGGAGTAAGTGAATATGTACCCAGTGTCCTCGAACAAGTCAGATCAGACTGTGGGTAAAGACACAAAATAAGTTAAGACAATCTGACTTTCTGTTTGGCTTTATGTTGTAACCCCTGCAGTCTCTCAGGAGGTGACATCAAGGCTGATACTCTCAAGGCCCTGACTGACTCTCTACAGGAGCTGAACATCTCCAAACAGATTGTGTAAGACTGATCATTAATTTCAAGTGTTCGACTTTTGATAAAGTCATGATCTTGTGCCTGTCCTATATTTTATATATATATATATGTGTGTGTTTGAACCCAGTCATGTAGCCTAATACGGTTATTGGTTGTGTCTTTACAGTCTGAATGAGATTCCCATATCTGTTGATGGGTTGATGGTTCTGACCCGTTTCCTGTCTGTATGTCCTGATGTGGTTCAAGTGGACATCAGGTATGTTGTGCATAACACCCCTTCATTTCTTAGATCGACCCAATATAGACTGCATCCCTTTTATTGTGTGTAAACTACAACCACACTAAAACCAGCACATTACCTCATCACTTCCTGATGGCATCACACTTCAGAGGGTGTCTCTGTCAAGTGGCACACTTCAGAGGGTGTCTCTGATAGGCCCAAACCAGACGTTATAAACAAGCAATCAATTACGATACTGTGGTGCCTTTTATAATGTACAACTTCGAAGATCATGATTTTTTAGAATGCTCTGAAAATGTTACCTTAACACTGACTGATGTGCATTTCCCCCATGTTTCCTCATGACAGCCTGCAGGACCCTGTGCGTGTGTCTATACTTTTTGCTGGGTGGCTAGAGAAACAACATCCTGAGATGTCTAAGAAACTTTGGTATGTACAATATACAAATTGTTATACACTGTATTCACTGTGTATAACAATATGGATAATGGTTATAAAGTTATACGATATTGTCTCTTTTCATCCTCGTTTCTCATTAACCCCTCTGTGTACAGTCTGATTGGCTGTGCTCTTCTTCCCCCTCACTTGGACCATCTGTGTGAGAATCTGACGGACTGCTCTGCTCTGACTCTGCTGGAGTAAGTGCTCTGAGTTGTGAAAAGAGAGTTGGTTTGTGAAAAGTTTAAGATAGTTGGGTTGTGAAAAGTTTCTCTGTTTGTGTCTGTTTACCCCCACCTGTTCTTTGGCTTTCTCAGTCTTTCCAACAATTCTCTGGGAAACAAAGGTCTAAAGAAGCTGTTAGACCTCTTACCTCAGCTTAGCAACATCCAGGAAATCAAGTAAGAATTTCTTAGAACTTACCTTTCCTCCCTTTTGTTTGCTTTAGCTTTTTTTGTTCAAAGCTATTTCTGGCCATAAAACCAGTGCTTGTACCCTCTTTTTGGTGTAGTGTCAGTGAGAATGCAGTTAGCATGGAAGGGGTGGTGCTGCTAGCTGACACGCTCTGCTCACACAGGAACATGAGCGAAGTGAATATCAGGTATTCACTTCCCCTATTTCTCTTTCTTTCTTTCTTTCTCTCTCTTTATCTATTTATCTACACTATATATCTCTGTGTCCATCTCCCCACTGGGCACACACAGGTTGAATCAACGCTGTATCCATATCATTTTAATGAAATTACGTTGAACCAATGTGGAATAGACATTGAATTGACATCTGCTCCCAGTGGATATCTATCAATCTATCTACAGTGGGGCAAAAAAGTATTTAGTCAGCCACCAATTGTGCAATTTCTCCCACTTAAAAAGATGAGAGAGGCCTGTAATTTTCATCATAGGTACACTTCAACTATGACAGACAAAATGAGAAGAAAAGAAATCCAGAAATTCACATTGTAGGATTTTTAATGAATTTATTTGCAAATTATGGTGGAAAATAAGTATTTGGTCAATAACAAAAGTTTATCTCAATACTTTGTTATATACCCTTTGTTTGCAATGACAGAGGTCAAAACGTTTTCTGTAAGTCTTCACAAGGTTTTCACACACTGTTGCTGGTATTTTGGCCCATTCCTCCATGCAGATCTCCTCTAGAGCAGTGATGTTTTGGGGCTGTTGCTGGGCAACACGGACTTTCAACTCCCTCCAAAGATTTTCTATGGGGTTGAGAACTGGAGACTGGCTAGGCCACTCCAGGACATTGAAATGCTTCTTACCAAGCCACTCCTTTGTTGACCGGGCGGTGTGTTTGGGATCATTGTCATGAAAGACCCAGCCACGTTTCATCTTCAATGCCCTTGCTGATGGAAGGAGGTTTTCACTCAAAATCTCACGATACATGGCCCCATTCATTCTTTCCTTTACACGGATCAGTCGTCCTGGTCCCTTTGCAGAAAAACAGCCCCAAAGCATGATGTTTCCACCCCCATGCTTCACAGTAGGTATGGTGTTCTTTGGATGCAACTCAGCATTCTTTGTCCTCCTAACACGACGTGTTGGGTTTTTACCAAAAAGTTCTATTTTGGTTTCATCTGACCATATGACATTCTCCCAATCTTCTTCTGGATCATCCACATGCTCTCTAGCAAACTTCAGATAGGCCTGGACATGTACTGGCTTAAGCAGGGGGACACATCTGGCACTGCAGGATTTGAGTCCCTGGCGGCGTAGTGTGTTACTGATGGTAGGCTTTGTTACTTTGGTCCCAGCTCTCTGCAGGTCATTCATTAGGTCCCCCCGTGTGGTTCTGGGATTTTTGCTCACCGTTCTTGTGATCATTTTGACCCCACGGGGTGAGATCTTGCGTGGAGCCCCTGATCGAGGGAGATTATCAGTGGTCTTGTATGTCTTCCATTTCCTAATAATTGCTCCCACAGTTGATTTCTTCAAACCAAGCTGCTTACCTATTGCAGATTCAGTCTTCCCAGCCTGGTGCAGGTCTACAATTTTGTTTCTGGTGTCCTTTGACAGCTCTTTGGTCTTGGCCATAGTGGAGTTTGGAGTGTGACTGTTTGAGGTTGTGGACAGGTGTCTTTTATACTGATAACAAGTTCAAACAGGTGCCATTAATACAGGTAACGAGTGGAGGACAGAGGAGCCTCTTAAAGAATAAGTTACAGGTATGTGAGAGCCAGAAATCTTGCTTGTTTGTAGGTGACCACATACTTATTTTCCACCATAATTTGCAAATAAATTCATTAAATATCCTACAATGTGATTTTCTGGATTTTGTTTCTCATTTTGTCTGTCATAGTTGAAGTGTACCTATGATGAAAATTACAGGCCTCTCTCATCTTTATAAGTGGGAGAACTTGCACAATTGGTGGCTGACTAAATACTTTTTGCCCCACTGTATCTACAGTATATATCTATCTATAGTATATATCTATCTATCTACAGTATATATATTGTATGTCTGTCTGTCTGTGTCTCTATCTGTCTATATCCTTATCCTCTCTCTTGTGTAAAATGGGCATGGTAAAAAGTTATTGAAATCATATTATGTTTGATTAGTATTTTTTCTTTTTATACAAATGTTAAATTTATCAGTCATGGGGGGAAGAAGCTGTTCCTGAAATTCCATTCCAGTAAAAGGTAATAAAGTTGTTTCTGTCAGTATACCAATTCTGTATCTCATTTGAATGGTGTAGTCCAAATAACAACTCACTGAATCACTTTCATTTTAGAATACAATCAGAAGCACTCAGGACCTCACCAGATATGGAACAGGATAAGAAACTCAGGTAGGACACTAAAGTTTTAGACAGAAGTCTTAACATGCAAATTACTTTCTGAATTGCTGTTGTCCATTTAATATCCCATTCACCTTACCCTGCAATATAATCCCAAGTTTGTGTTTTTTTTTAGTCTAACTCACAGTGATATCCAGCCCACTGACATGACCAGGCTGTGTAGAAGACTGGTACAGTGTCCCGGCCTACTGAAGCTAGAGTGAGTTCTTATTTGACCTCTAATTATGTCTATGTTCTGTCTCTGTCTTTCATGGTTAACTATAATATACTGTATTGTGCAATATCTATGTATAGTTTCTATGTTCTACTCCCTCCTTCTTCTTAGTGTGTTACATGTATGATGTTTTCCTCCTTCTCAATCCTCTAAAACCATTCTGCCGGTCTGTTGTTTCAGTTTCTCCCATGGATCCCTCAAGGACGATGCCATTGAAAATCTATTGAATATCCTGCCTAAGATGACATCTCTTCAGCTGCTCAAGTGAGAATTCTTCACCCTGATCAGTAATGATAATCTCAGGGCCACAACACCAGTAAGGTGTTAATTTCTCATCATTCTCTTCCGCCCCTCTTCCCTGCCTTCCACAGTATAAGTCATGTCCAGATGTCTACGGACGGAGTGTTGTTATTGGTCAGATCTCTGATAGACTGTCAGCGTGTCAGAGCTGTGGAACTCAGGTATGTACGGTTCATCATTCATTCATTCATGTGTACTGTGTTTATGTAAATTACCTTACATTTTGATGTACTTCTAAGGCCCCAAGGAGAAGCGTTCATCAAGTTTGTCAACGTGAAAGCAGAACAAGCAACTTGCAGGTGAATGCGGTTTATCTGCTCATACTGTTCCCATGTATAGAAATGTTATATTACATTACAGAAATAAGGTTTTAGGTTAATTAAGCTGTATTTAATCAGTCACATATAGTTATTCTTCTCTCTAACCTGGTTAAACCCTGATCTCATGTCTGTCTGTCTGTCTGTCTGTCTGTCTGTCTGTCTGTCTGTCTGTCTGTCTGTCTGTCTGTCTGTCTGTCTGTCTATCTCTCTGCCACCTCTGCAGACTCACCCAGTACACACTGAGCAGTGGGGATGTGGAGAAACTCTCTGGGATCCTGGAGCAGTGTCCTCATTTGTCTGACCTGGAGTGAGTGTCCCTGTCCCTTTCCCTAATACACATCCCTGTCCCTGGGTCACTGCCCAAATTTTTGCAAAAGTAGCCGTGCTTATAAATGATGTACTCGCAACGACTGCACTGTATTCCCATAAATACCTTACACTACTAGAGTATATGCCTCAACCAATGGTCAAACTGTGTTTTCCCTCACTGAACATTTTAGGGTGTATTTTGTGGCTGTTTTTCAACACATTTTCAACCAACCTTTCTCATAATGGATAATAACCCATTATTTTCAACGGTGCAGTTTATCCAGTAACCTCCTGAGAGACGAGGGAGTGAAGAGCTTTGTGGATTCTCTGCCAAGGCTGCGGATTGCCAGCTCAGTGAAGTAAGACTCATTGCAACACCCTTCCTTCCTTCAGTCCATACAGTGAACTCCATTACCACTAGTGCTGGTCTGCCTCCCTGAGTGCTAGCAGATGCATCTGTTCTAGCTTTATGGAGGTTAGTTGTGCTTGCTTGTACAGCTGTATGTGTTTCTCTCTGCAGTCTTAATGATAACAGACTGACCCAGATGGGGGCGCTCTACCTGGTGAACACAGTGACGACCTGTGAGAAGGTGGCTGCAGTTGAAGTCAGGTAAAATTCTATTCAACAATACCATGTTGGCAAACTGAACATTTACTTGTCTAGACCCCCATATATAGTGTGAAAGTCTGTGTCACTTTTTATGTCTGTCTGTAGTTTGGGAACTGAGGAGAGGTCGCTCATTCGCTTTGAACAGGAGAGTGACTGTGGCAAAACTCTGAGGTAGGACAACAAGTCTACTACTTTCTACTCATAAAATCAGTTAAAGCAGTCACAGAAACACCATAGTGTAAACTCATTTAGCTAGTGGAACAGGAAGCATTGTTTATTTTGCTCCCAGAAAAATAAAACTCATATCGAAACTGAAAGGATTGCTTGTATAAATGATATCAAACCTCTTCCATATGACTCATGGCCATGACCTCTATCTCTTCAGTCTTTCACCTTCTCATTCTCTCTCTACTTCATGTTTCCTGAACCCTGCAGTCTGAGAGAGTGTAATTTTGGGGCTGACCATCTGCAGAGACTAGCAGAGATTCTGACACGCTGTGCTGCTCAGTTGGTCAAGCTGAGGTGAGAATGGGACTGGGAGAATTGTTTTACCCAAGGTTATTATAGTAAATGAAAACGAAAACAAATCATGAACAAATTATTTAGTAAATTGAAATTAAATAATTAACAAATCGGTTTGAATAAATAAAACTATACTAAAGCTATTACATTTGACTCCGAAATTAACTAAAATAGAAACATCATGAATTATGCTCAGTTTTATTTTTTCTTCAACTTTGGGCAAAACAATCTAATGAGGTTTTCAAGACCTTGGTGGGTTTTTGCAACCAGAAGGTAACTGCAAAGAGGAGATAGCAATGTTTCAAATAGGCCTAGCTTGTGAATCACAATCACTAGCTAACACTAGCTAACAGGGGAAAAAAGTGGCTAGTTAGCTAATCTTCTAACATGTACTACTAAAGTTAAAAAGCATTGTATTGGTGTAAACATCGGCGAGAGAGTTTCCATCCAACATATTTTTTACTCCAGTATTCCTTTTTAAATCCAAGTCACATTGATATTGACTTTAATTTAAACCTAACCTAACCTATGACCTTACTTTACCTTATGTATTAGCCTACTGCCCTCCAGTTGCAAGAGGTAAAATCCTAAACCCCACCGCATAAAATTACACAACACAAATGGCTCCAAGCCTCCCACACATGCTTTCTGTCCTTAACATTATAACTAAAACGAATTAATATAAAAATTAAATGTAACTATAACTAAAGAAAAAATAGTAAATTAGGTTTGAAAATGACCTAAAACTAAACTGAATTTCAAATAATAATTGAAAACGAATAGAAATTAACTCAAATTAAAAAACACAAAACTATAATAACTTTGGCTTGACCTTTGCGATAAATTAACCTGCAGCTCGTCAAATTTGATACCACTGAAATTGACAAAATTACAGAAGTGCAGTGTCTGACAATATGAGGAGAGGATAATGTGATTCTGGGTATATATGCCATTTAGCAGACGCTTTTATCCAAAGCGACTTACAGTCATGTGTGCATACATTTTACGTATGGGTGGTCCCGGGAATCGAACCCACTACCCTGGCGTTACAAGCGCCATGCTCTACCAACTGAGCTACAGAAGGACCATAATGATGGGTAATGATGCAGGGTGAGGAACAGTGTTTTCTGTCTTGTATGTAGGTTATCCAGTAACACCCTGCAGAGAGAAGGCCTACTGGCTCTGCAGAACAGCCTGACAATCCTGTCCTCATTACGCACCCTGGAGTGAGCCACACAAATGTACAGTTGAAGTCAGAAGTTTACATACACTTAGGTTGGAGTCATTAAAACGTGTTTTTCAACCACTCCACAAATTGTTAACAAACTATAGTTTTGGCAATTCGGTTAGGACATCTACTTTGTGCATGACACAAGTAATTTTTCCAACAAAAGTTTACAGACCGATTATTTCACTTAAAATTTACCTTATCACAATTCCAGTGGGTCAGAAGTTTACATACACTAAGTTGACTGTGCCTTTAAACAACTTGGAAAATTCCAGAAAATGATGTCATGGCTTTAGAAGCTTCGGATAGGGTAATTGACATAATTTGAGTCATTTGGAGGTGTACCTGTGGATGTATTACAAGGATAACCTTCAAACTCAGTGCCTCTTTGCTTGACATGATGGGAAAATCAAATAGAAATCAGCCAAGACCTCAGTGTAGCCCTCCACAAGTCTGGTTCATCCTTGGGAGCATTTTCTAAACGCCCTTATGGTACCACGTTCATCTGTACAAACAATTCTATGCAAGTATAAACACCATGGGACCACGCAGCCGTCATACCGCTCAGGAAGGAGACACGTTCTGTCTCCTAGAGATGAACGTACTTTGGTGCAAAAAGTGCAAATCAATCCCAGAACAACAGCAAAGGACCTTGTGAAGATGCTGGAGAACCATATACAAAAATATCTATATCCACAGTAAAACAAGTCCTATATTGACATAACCTGAAAGGCCGCTCAGCAAGGAAGAAGCCACTGCTCCAAACCCGCCATAAAAAAAAGTCAGACTACAGTTTGCAACTGCACATGGGGACAAAGATCGCACTTTTTGAGCATAATGACCATTGTTATGTTTGGATGAAAAAAGGGGAGGCTTGCAAGCCGAAGAGAACCATCCCAACCGTGAAGCACGAGGGTGGGGGTGCTTTGCTGCAGGAGGGTCTGGTGCACTTCACAAAATAGATGTCATCATGAGGATGGAATATTATGTGGATATATTGAAGCAACATCTCAAGACATTAGTCAGGAAATTAAAGCTTGATTGCAAATGGGTCTTCCAAATGGACAATGACCCCAAGCATACTTCCAAAGTTGTGGCAAAATGGCTTGAGGACAACAAAGTCAAGGTATTGGAGGGGCCATCACAAAGCCCTGACCTCAATCCTATAGAACATTTCTGGGCAGAACTGAAAAAGTGTGTGCGAGCAAGGAGTCCTACAAACCTGACTCAGTTACAGCAGCTCTGTCAGGAGGAATGGGCCAAAATTCACCCAACTTATTGTGGGAAGCTTGTGGAAGGCTACCTGAAATGTTTGGCCCAAGTTTAACAATTTAAAGGCATTGCTAACAAATACTAATTGAGTGTATGTCAACTTCTGACCCACTGGGAATGTGATGAAAAAAATGAAAGCTGAAATAAATCATTCTCTCTGCTATTATTCTGACATTTCACATTCTTAAAATAAAGTGGTGATCCTAACTGACCTAAGACAGAGAATTTTTACTAGGATTAAATGTCAGGAATTGTGAAAAACTGAGTTTAAATGTATTTGGCTAAGGTGTATGTAACCTTCCGACTTCAACTGTACACACCAAGTTATTGAATGCAAAATGAGTGCCTTTTTTTACTCTGATTTACTTAAGAATAAGAAACAACGGACTGAGTGTTCAGGTGATTGAAGACTTGGTGAAGCAGCTGAGGTGTGGTCACATCCAACGCTATATCAGGTGAGGAGGAGGATATGGGAATGGCATGTGGTGTCTGTGTATTTGTGTGTGGGATTTCTTGCATGAGTATGTAATGCCTCGGAGTTAAGTCTCTGTATTAATTTCCCATCAGTATTGAGGAGCCATGGATCACAGCAGAAGCAGCTGTAAACCTGCTCTCCTGCTGCTTGAACCTGAACCCCAACATACACACCATCGGGTGAGAATTCATTGTTTTTTATTTTACCTTTATTTAACGAGGCATGCCAGTTAAGAACAAATTGTTATTTACAATGGTGGTCTACTCCGTCCAAACCCGGGCGACGCTGGGCCAATTGTGCTCCACCCTATGGGACTCCCAATCACAGCCGGATGTGATGCAGCCTGGATTCGAACCAGGGACTGCAGTGATGCCTCTTCCACTGAGATGCAGTGATTTAGAGCACTCCGCCAATCGCTGCGCCAACCAATGTTGGCATTCGGGCATTCATGTTGGCATTCATGTTTAAGTATAGGAAAGTAGAACATGACATGCATAATGGATATGTGAACTTGTTTTGCAGGGTCAATAATTCCACTGTACATATTACTTTGGAAGAATGCCAAAATCCCACTGCTACCAGGTAAAGCTGCAAGACAATTACGTTGTCTATTTCCAAAATGTTTTTTTGATGCGAACATAAAGATAACACACACTTTCCGTTTTGACTGAGCTGCCTTTATTTGAGTTTCAGTGGTGGCACTTCTACAGACATGTCTGGCTCTCTGTCTACCGTGACCATAAGGTGAAAGCATCTTCCTCTATTATTTCTACATCAACAGGAATGTGTATGAGCTGGCTCAGAACTGGTTACTGCATTTGAGCCCTCCCTATCATATGCTCCTGCCTCTTGTGTCTTTCAGCCTGGTAGACTGTGCAGTGCAAGGGCACCACCTAGTGTCTCTGCAGACTGTGTTCCAGAGGTGTGTTCTGCTACAGGAACTAGAGTAAGTATCTGTGAGAAACATACCTGGCAATACTTCGGACTTAGTGAAAGTGATTCTTATGTCTAATTTAGTTTTAAGTTTTACATATTTCTTATTTTCCTCTTTAGTTTGTCATACAACAGCATTGGTAGAGTGGGAGCAGAGTTCCTCTGTTCTGTCCTACCATCCTTAGCTAGTCTGAGAAAACTCAGGTAAGGCTGAAGTTATGGATTTTGGGCATTGGAAAGGTTTACAGGGTTTTGATGACCGAGGATGACTATCTTAGGCTACACATGAAAAACATGTATTTTATTTTTTCCTAGTCTGGAAACAAAAGAAACCTCTGAAGATGTGGTATTGCTCCTTGCCGAGGGGTTGTTGCAGGCTAAAAGCATTGAGAGCTTGAAGTAAGTTATTGTCATTCATCCCCTATGCCTACTTTTTATTTTTCGTTCCTGACCCTGACCTGTCACCACTCTCTCCTGTCTCCCTCAGTTTGTCTGGTCATATGCTTACTGACAGAGAAGCTGTAGCTCTGACCAGAGCACTCCAAAACCTTCCTCATCTCAGAACAATCAAGTAAGAACTCTTGTATTATTGTATTCAACCACCTGGCCAGTGATACAACAATACTAATGCTGTGCCCTCTGTCCCCTAGTCTGTCTCTCTGCTATGGCTGGACACCAGCAGGGGCCTTGGAGCTGGTGAGAGGGCTGGGTCGGTGCCTCTCTCTGGAAGGGATCAGGTAAATTATTATTATTGTTATTATTATTAGTATTATTAAGGGCATGAGTTAAATATCTGTATCCTGTCCACAGCCTTGACTCTGTACAGCTGGATGAGGAGAGCACAGTGTGTCTGGCCCAAGGTCTCCATGCTATGACCTCCTTGAAGAGGCTGAAGTGAGTAGAGCTTCCTGACTGAGAATGTAGTGGGCTTTGCTGTGCCTGAGACAGATTTGGTGTAGAGTGTTATCTTTACCAATGATATGTGATCCGTCCCGTAGTCTGAATAATAAAGTTACCATGGTGACTGGATCCCCATGGGTGGGGGCCACTCTGGTCCTGCTGGCCTCTCTGGAGGGGCTCAGAGGGATGGAGGAGCTAGAGTGAGTAGAACCACGATAACACAAATGTCAAGTAGTATCTGACTTATGCATGGACTAGACATCACGTTTGATGTGGTATTGTCAATGTGTATCTGGCCTGCAGGTTGGAGGGGATGAGGATTTCAGATAATGGAGTGGAGGAGCTTATCAAACACCTGCCCACCTGGACAGGCCTGAGGAAGATCAGGTAGGGATTATTGGACTGGAGGAATGGATGGGAAATGGCCCTGGACAAAAATTAGACTGCATCATTAATGTGTCAAATGAAGCTAAGATATGCATCAGGAATCTGTCACATGACCTGATCTTAGAACGTGTCAAAGTGTCAGCTAATATTCCAATGGGCTTCAACATTGGTGTGTGTGGGATTTAGGCAGACAGTTGTAGATGTATCAGAAAGGTATAAAGCTGTTTCAAAGTGCTGATTTATTTGTTATTGCAACGTCATTATATAATTATGTTTTCTCCATCACAAAGTCCAGCTTATTCTACTTCCTGAACTGTTGCAGAGGAAACATACTGCTGTAACACTATGAGATATGATATGAAATGGACACATTTTCCTCTCAATGATTAGAAGATGGAGAATGTTGGTCCATATCTCTATAGACTATATAAAACACACCACCAGCCTCTTTCCTTTTTTGTGTCTTAGCCTGTCAGGGAACTGCATCAGTGACCAAGCAGGAGAGAGGCTGATCCAGGCCCTGACAACCTGCACAGCACTGGAGGAGCTCAAGTAAGGCCAAGCCTGAACTATCAATCCAAAGTGCCCTATTTCCACTGGGCTTTCACAATGACCAAAATAACATTTTGAATTTTGACTGCAAACAATGCACCGTCTGACCTATGACTTTATATCCCAGTCTGTCAAGGAATAATCTCAGCCTTGCCTGTGCTGCCAAGATGGGACAAGTTCTGCCCACTCTCACTCACTTCAGGGTTCTAGAGTAAGTCTATTACCATTCCTTTTTGTGCGTGGTTTGGGTCATGTTACATTTATTTATTGATTCTATGCCATGTAACTGCAACCCTAACCCTTGTTTATGTTCATGGTTGTGATTTTGTGAAAAGTCTCTCAGAGAACGAGATTGGTACAAAAGGATCTGTCAGTATCTCCAAAGCCTTGATCTCCATGAAGTATTTGACAAAGATACAGTAAGATATATATCTATGTGTAATCCGCTATAATAGATACTGTGTATTCCCTGCCCAAGAGACAAGCTTTTAATGTATTTAATGTACTAGTTGTCTTCCAGCTTGACCTCCATAGGGACTTCAGAGCTTGCTGGTCTGGCTGACAGCCTGGCTCACTGTGTCTGTGCAGAGGATGTCAGGTAAGGGAAATCCAGACAGCACAGAGCAATATTCATCATGATCCGAATATTCACGACTGATTTGACCATGTTTCCTCGCTCCCTTTTCACTCCCTGTCCATTTTGTCAGTTTTGCGTGGAATGATTGTGGGGATGATGTCGCAGTGAAGCTTGCCGAGGTTTTACCACAATGCCAGAAGCTAAGGAGACTTGAGTGAGTGCTAAGTGTATGCTTTTACATTGACATGTTTTCAAAGAATTTTATAATCAGTTTTTTTTATGTCTTTGATTTTAGTCTAGAGTCTAACAGTATCAGCACTATTGGAGCAGAGGCACTTGCCAGAAGCTTACAGTCTTGTCCATCAGTTGAAGTGATCAGGTAAACATCTTGAATGTTTTTTGTTGGTAAACTGTCAATTGTATAAATGTATTATACTGGCTATTAATTTGGATACTGCCTTTATTGTGTGCAATGCCATTTTTACAAATGTCCTCTCTCTGTGTTTGACTAGACTGTGGAGGAATTTTATTTCTACCTGTGATGCCCAGAAACTGAGACAGAGGGAGAAGAGGCTCAACTTTTCCTCCACATAGTCTAAGATCTAATCTCACTCATTCAGTGTGTCAGCAGAACAGTAAACTTGCACTTTTATTTTGGTTTTATGCACTTAAAGTTGATTTTGTTTACATGTCATCAAATTCAAACAAACAATAATATCATCCAGGAGGAGGAGGAACAGTGAACCTTTATTCCAACCCTGGTAAGAGGATATAAGAGACAAATCTCCCTTTATACATCTTCCTTCCTCTTCCTGGACAATCAGCTCATAGTCTCTTTCCACTCTCGTATTTATTTCTGGATTGATTTTGAATCAGGAATTTATTGATTGTTTGCTTTGCTAAAAACAAATGTCCACCTCAGGTAGAAAGCGTGAGCAAATGACTAATAACTCAAGTTTATGCTTCAGGTGTTCCCGCTCTCTATCTTGGTTTGTAAAACTTTAACTATTTATATGTTGATCTCTCCCCATATGTTAACTAAGCATTGAGGTAGAGTTGAAATATAGTTTTTCTGATGGAAACCACTGTTTGGTGTGATTTTTATTTCTTACACTTTAGTTCTCTTGCACTGCTGGATTCTAATGTCACTGTTCATGTTTAACTGTTATGTTATTAGATGTATTTCTGCTCATCTGCTAATTTATTTCTTACTCCTCACACTTGTTTTTGTAATGTTCATGTTTTAATCTCACATGCACTTTGGTCTAATAAAGTGTGAGACATCTTTTTCATATTCCATGTAAATAGTGATTTTCTTTATCTGAACATACCTCTAGATGGCAATACACAACAGGAGGTTATATTGTGCATCGGTAGGGGAAATAAACTGGGTGCCTTCATTTGAAATGTTTAGAGTGTATTCTTTTTTTGTCTTGTTAATCTGACAAAATAACCCGAACTGACCAGATAATTTTTACCCGACTCCGAATGGACCCAATGACAACTGGACCCGACCCATATCCTAGACCAGACTGGACCCGAGTGACAAAACAATTTTTCTATCAGCCAAGTTGCTCTTCTGGTTAACGAATAGTTAACCGGCACCTCAGTACCTCCAGGCTCTGATCAGGCCCTACACCCAAACAAGGGCACTGCGTTCATCCACCTCTGGCCTGCTCGCCTCCCTACCACTGAGGAAGTACAGTTCCCGCTCAGCCCAGTCAAAACTGTTCGCTGCTCTGGCCCCCCAATGGTGGAACAAACTCCCTCACGACGCCAGGACAGCGGAGTCAATCACCACCTTCCGGAGACACCTGAAACCCCACCTCTTCAAGGAATACCTAGGATAGGGTAAGTAATCCTTCTCACCCCCTAAAAGATTTAGATGCACTATTGTAAAGTGGCTGTTCCACTGGATGTCTTAAGGTGTATGCCCCAATTTGTAAGTCGCTCTGGATAAGAGCGTCTGCTAAATGACTTAAATGTAAAAATGTAATGTAATGTAGTTCAACTCTTTATATGTTGGCTAAGCCTTCTATAAAGTCAATAAGTTCACATTATTAGTGTGAAATAAATATGCTATAGGCTATGCAGAGCCGGGTCCACTCAGTTCTATCAGCTGTAGGTACATAAACCTAGGACTTGATGACAATCAAACGACCTGACCCAATAGAAAAGTTAGATTTTTGGACCTGGACAATTGACTGTAGCTGCCTTAAGATGAATGCACCAACTAAGTTGCTCTAGATAAGAACATCTGCTAAATGTTTTACATACAGATCCCATATTACGGTGTTGAATTATAAAATATGTCACAAATGAATCATTTATGCAGTTCTTTATTAAAAACATCGTTTTTTTGTTACATTTGACTGTGTAAAACCTAGCAGTACTAATTTATCTGTGAGTGAGATTGATATATATTATCAGGACTCCGGATAAGACCCAGATGCAGACAGTTCGAATCCCAGATGATTATCACAAAACGGGGCAGGCGAACGACTGGTCAAGGGACGCTGGTAGGCTTTACAAGACGAACTAGCAATAGACACAGAAAACACAGGTATACATGCACAGGGGATATTGGGAGAAATGGGCGACACCTGGTGGGGGGTGGAGACAAGCACAAGAAGGGTGAAACGGATCAGGGTGTGACATTTTTAGCTTTTTGCAAAAAAACATTTGTCTCTGAAATGAAACCATAAAGTGATAGATTTTAAACAAATACTGTCATTGAACATGCCAATGATTAGATAGTGAAAAAAGAATATCTTCCATAAGTTCTTTAATCAATAAAAGCTCATTTACCAACATTTCTGAAAATGGATACATTATAGCGTTTTGGAACTAAACTCTTCAGTCAGACATAGTCTGATGGCACTGGCGCCTATAACGCCCAGACTATCTTAGGTCGTATCGTTACATCAAAAAAGCAAAATCGTCTATTTATCAGAATCAAAACACTAACCCTAACCACAAGTTGCAAAAAACGTACACCGAGTGTACCAAACATATTGAGTTGCACCTCCACCCACCCCCATTTTCCCTCAGAACAGCCTCAATTCAATTCGTCGGTTCATGGACTCAACAAGTTGTCCAACGCGTTCCACAGGGATGCTGGCCCATGTTGATTCCAATGCTTCCCGCAGTTGTGTCAAATCGGCTGGATGTCCTTTGGGTGGTGGAGCATTCTGAATACACAAGGGAAACTGTTGAGCGTGAAATACCCTGCAGCGTTGCCGTTCTTGACACACCGCCAGGCACCTACTTCCATATCCCATTCAAAAGCACTTGCCCGTTCACCCTCTGAATGGCACAATCCATGTCTCAATTGTCACAAGGTTTAGAAATCTTTCTTTAACCTTTCTCCCCCCTTCATCTATACAGATTGAAGAGGATTTAACAAGTGACATCTATAAGGGACCATAGCTTTCACCTGGATTCACCTGGTCAGTATATTTCATGGAAAGAGCATGTTTTGTATCGCCAGTGCATACATTTGAGTGTAAATGTGTAAAACAAATGTAATATATGCTTATTTTGGGGAATTAAAAACAAAAACGTGTGTTACAAAGTGTTAAGGAAAGAAAATCTGTTACTGCTTGTGCTTGACATATTTTAAAGATAAATATATGTTGGGGCTTTTAGGGTTAACTTTAATGAAAACAGTCATGTACCCTAATATACTGTACTTATGTGTCAAACGCATTGGGCTATAACATTCGGCCCTGATGAATGATTACACAATAATAGTCTATGTTAAGAAAAATATGTAGCTATTCCTGAACCAGAGCATTTATGTTCTCATTTCGCTGAAGGCAATTATCAACTGAAAATAGGGGAGAGCGTGTGATTGAGTCGGGTGGAGTTGCAATGCGCGACCACTTCAATTGCTCCACTACGCCACTCGGCGAGAGACTGTCACAGACCAGAATGACCTCCCTTCGCGGCCAACCACAACAATTTGTATTCCATTGATTATATGTTTTGGACATCATGAAAATAACGTCAATTTGTGCATAGAAAGAAAAGTGTTAAAGTTATCAAGAGGAAGCGTTCTTCAGAGAAGAGTATTAGTAAAAAATCACATTTACCAAGGTAAGTGAATATTGGGACACTTGTGTATTTTTTATCCTATGCGATTTAACGATATTCATATATTATGTCTCGAAACATGTCAATTAAGTAAATGTCTCTTTTAATAAAAAATGCAATGTGTTCCAATGTGTGCTGACTGAAATATTGTCAGTGTATTTGGGATATTGATTGATTGTAATTTTAATGTTCAATGTACTGCTTCCTGAAATTGCAAACTGATGCAAATGTTTATGGTGGCACACAGGATATGTCAAATGTTAATGTGAAAAGAAAGCACAAAGCTCAAGCTGTCAACCACAAGAGGAAACCGAGTCAGTTGTCACTAGTTCTAAAGTAGAAATGTCGGTCTCCTCTGAGACTCGTGTCTTTACTTCTCTGGTTCACTCTTATCTGTCTATTAAAAAGGGACATGTACTCTCTCTTTCTGTATCTATCTTTGCTCCATCTTCCTCTGGATTTAACCTGTGCTCATCCCTTTTGTTGGTAGTTCAAATCTATTCTGAAATGGTTTGAACTTCCATTGTACGCAACCATCAAAATTCTCACCCACCCCCATAAGTATTCTCAAGTGACATTTGCTCTCACAGTAGATGAGATGATGCAGTCAGTCTCCTCCTTCAGCACTGAGAATAGTGAAAATGGGAATGCAATTTTCAGCTTGATTTGACAATTGTCTTGATTGATAGTCATCTCGATAGATCTATATGTGTTGATTTAGCCTGAACCATTTGACCAACATTTTATTTTTTTAAATTTAATTTTACTAGGCAAGTCAGTTAAGAACAAATTCTTATTTTCAATGACGGGGCAGAACGACAGATTTGTACCTTGTCAGCTCAGGGATTTGAACTTGCAATCTTTCAGTTACTAGTCCAACGCTCTAACCACTAGGCTACCCAAGATAAAGTCCCTAGTTACTGGCCCAATACCCATTTTAATATTTTTACCATCTGAATAAATGGTCTGAGAAAAGTTTTCCTGCTGATTAGAACAGCACAGGGGGCATCTGAGGGGCCCTTTATGTTTGCAGAAAACCAGACCTGTATTTATCTGTGAGGTCACTTCCTTCCACCACACTGAACACAGAGAGGAGAACAACATGATACTGAGGATGGTGACTTGGGTCTGTAACTCTTTTAGGTAGCCTACTGTGCTCAAATCAGTTTTCAGTGTGTGATTATATAATGGAATATTCAGCGACGCTTCAGCGACGCACATGGCAAAATGTAAACTAATAGGTTAAAGTATCAAAGATTTTATTTGAACTTCAATATGCCTACAGTGTGTGGCATTATTTATTTTAGAATTCAAGTCACTGAGACAGTTAGATTCTAGTCACTAATTCAGATCCTGTAGTCTTTCCCCATTTCCTGCTACCCCACAAATATGCGTATCGTACTTTGCCCAGAGCTTTGCCTTAGGTGTGAAGAATGTGTTAACTCCAGTGACTGTAATGTTGGATGGACTGAGCCTGAGGGGCTGTTTGGGGATATGGAGTGGGTTATCATCCTCATTATTTTTGGTATGTGAGCAAGACTATGCTGATGTCTTCTGTATAATATTTTTGCTGATACCAAAACAACATTTAACTGTTTACATTATACAAGCAATTGAGAATATGATACTTTACTTTTGTACACTTCCTTGCGAATCCATCCATCCATGAAGATGCTTATGATTTGGTTGGAAGTGTGTGATGTGTTTATGATGCTGTACACTTCAGTATGCTCCCATTGTACACTTTTGCTTTGGTTGAACCTTTCGATGGAACGAGCGTCATAAAGAGCCCCATATACGACCTTTAGATGGAACGAGCGTCATAAAGAGCCCCATATATGACCTTTAGATGGAACGAGCGTCATAAAGAGCCCCATATACGACCTTTAGATGGAACTAGCGTCATAAAGAGCCCCATATATGACCTTTAGATGGAACGAGCGTCATAAAGAGCCCCATATATGACCTTTAGACAGAACGAGCATCATAGAGAGCCCCATATACGACCTTTAGATGGAACGAGTGTCATAAAGAGCCCCATATATGACCTTTAGACAGAACGAGCGTCATAAAGAGCCCCATATATGACCTTTAGATGGAACGAGCGTCATAGAGAGCCCCATATATGACCTTTAGACAGAACGAGCGTCATAGAGAGCCCCATATATGACCTTTAGACAGAACGAGCGTCATAAAGAGCCCCATATATGACCTTTAGACAGAACGAGCGTCATAAAGAGCCCCATATATGACCTTTAGATGGAACGAGCGTCATAGAGAGCCCCATATATGACCTTTAGATGGAACGAGTGTCATAAAGAGCCCCATATACGACCTTTAGACAGAACGAGCATCATAGAGAGCCCCATATATGACCTTTAGATGGAACGAGCGTCATAAAGAGCCCCATATACGACCTTTAGACAGAACGAGCATCATAGAGAGCCCCATATATGACCTTTAGATGGAACGAGTGTCATAAAGAGCCCCATATATGACCTTTAGATGGAACGAGCGTCATAGAGAGCCCCATATATGACCTTTAGACAGAACGAGCGTCATAGAGAGCCCCATATATGACCTTTAGACAGAACGAGCGTCATAAAGAGCCCCATATATGACCTTTAGACAGAACGAGCGTCATAAAGAGCCCCATATATGACCTTTAGATGGAACGAGCGTCATAGAGAGCCCCATATATGACCTTTAGATGGAACGAGTGTCATAAAGAGCCCCATATACGACCTTTAGACAGAACGAGCATCATAGAGAGCCCCATATATGACCTTTAGATGGAACGAGCGTCATAAAGAGCCCCATATACGACCTTTAGACAGAACGAGCATCATAGAGAGCCCCATATGACCTTTAGATGGAACGAGTGTCATAAAGAGCCCCATATATGACCTTTAGATGGAACGAGCGTCATAAAGAGCCCCATATATGACCTTTAGATGGAACGAGCGTCATAGAGAGCCCCATATACGACCTTTAGATGGAACGAGTGTCATAAAGAGCCCCATATAAGACCTTTAGATGGAACGAGTGTCATAAAGAGCCCCATATATGACCTTTAGACAGAACGAGCGTCATAAAGTGCCCCATATATGACCTTTAGATGGAACGAGTGTCATAAAGAGCCCCATATATGACCTTTAGATGGAACGAGCGTCATAAAGAGCCCCATATACGACCTTTAGATGGAACGAGTGTCATAAAGAGCCCCATATATGACCTTTAGACAGAACGAGCGTCATAAAGTGCCCCATATATGACCTTTAGATGGAACGAGCGTCATAAAGAGCCCCATATACGACCTTTAGATGGAACGAGCGTCATAAAGAGCCCCATACACGACCTTTAGATGGAACGAGCGTCATAGAGAGCCCCATATATGACCTTTAGATGGAACGAGCGTCATAGAGAGCCCCATATATGACCTTTAGATGGAACGAGCGTCATAAAGAGCCCCATATACGACCTTTAGATGGAACGAGCGTCATAGAGAGCCCCATATATGACCTTTAGATGGAACGAGCGTCATAGAGAGCCCCATATATGACCTTTAGATGGAACGAGCGTCATAGAGAGCCCCATATATGACCTTTAGATGGAACGAGCGTCATAGAGAGCCCCATATATGACCTTTAGATGAAACAAGCATCATAGAGAGCCCCACATACGACCTTTAGATGGAACGAGCGTCATAGAGAGCCCCATATACGACCTTTAGATGGAACGAGTGTCATAGAGAGCCCCATATATGACCTTTAGATGGAACGAGTGTCATAGAGAGCCCCATATATGACCTTTAGATGGAACGAGCATCATAGAGAGCCCCATATACGACCTTTAGATGGAACGAGTGTCATAGAGAGCCCCATATACGACCTTTAGATGGAACGAGTGTCATAGAGAGCCCCATATATGACCTTTAGATGGAACGAGCATCATAGAGAGCCCCATATACGACCTTTAGATGGAACGAGCGTCATAGAGAGCCCCATATACGACCTTTAGATGGAACGAGTGTCATAGAGAGCCCCATATATGACCTTTAGATGGAACGAGCATCATAGAGAGCCCCATATACGACCTTTAGATGGAACGAGCATCATAGAGAGCCCCATATACGACCTTTAGATGGAACGAGCGTCATAAAGAGCCCCATATATGACCTTTAGATGGAACGAGCGTCATCGAGAGCCCCATATATGACCTTTAGATGGAACGAGCGTCATCGAGAGCCCCATATATGACCTTTAGATGGAACGAGCGTCATAGAGAGCCCCATATATGACCTTTAGATGGAACGAGTGTCATAAAGAGCCCCATATATGACCTTTAGATGGAACGAGCATCATCGAGAGCCCCATATATGACCTTTAGATGGAACGAGCGTCATAGAGAGCCCCATATATGACCTTTAGATGGAACGAGTGTCATCGAGAGCCCCATATATGACCTTTAGATGGAACGAGCGTCATAGAGAGCCCCATATATGACCTTTAGATGAAACGAGTGTCATAAAGAGCCCCATATATGACCTTTAGATGGAACGAGCGTCATAGAGAGCCCCATATATGACCTTTAGATGGAACGAGCATCATCGAGAGCCCCATATATGACCTTTAGATGGAACGAGCGTCATAGAGAGCCCCATATATGACCTTTAGATGGAACGAGTGTCATCGAGAGCCCCATATATGACCTTTAGATGAAACGAGCGTCATAGAGAGCCCCATATACGGCGCCTACATATTAACCATATCAGAAAATTACAATGTAGAAAAAATAGCATTTTGGTTTAATTTTTTTATTTTCAGTGTTCATTATAATCTTACAATGCATTACTTCAGTTCATTACTTATAGTATAACATACAGTGCATTTGGAAAGTATGCAGACCCCTTCACTTTTTCCACATTTTATTATGTTACAGCCTTATTCTACAATGGAAAAAAATGTTCTTGTCAATCTACACGCAATACCCCATAATGACAAAGTGAAAACAGTTTTTTTGATATTTGTGCAAATTTATTAAAAATAAAAACAGAAATACCTTATTTACATAAGTATTCAGACGCTTTGCTATGAAACTCAAAATTGAGCTCAGGTGCATCCTGTTTCCATTGCTCATCCTTGAGATGTTTCATCAACTTAATTGATTGGGCATGATTTGGAAAGGCACACACCTGTCTATATAAGGTCCCACAGTTGACAGTGCCCGTCAGAGCAAAAACTAAGCCATGAGGTCAAAGGAAATGTCTGTAGAGCTTTGAGACAGGATTATTTCGAGGCACAGATCTGGGGAATGGGACCAAAAAATGTCTGCAGCATTGAAGGTCCCCAACAACACAGTGGCCTCCGTCATTCTTAAATGGAAGAAGTTTGGAAACACCAAGACTCTTCCTAGAGCTGGCCGCCCGGCAACACTGAGAAATCGGGGGAGAAGGGTCTTGGTCAGGGAGGTGACCAAGAACCCGATGGTCACTCTGACAGAGCTCCAGAGTTGCTCTATGGAGATGGGAGAACCTTCCAGAAGGACAACCATCTCTGCAGCACTCCACCAATCAGGCCTTTATGGTGGAGTGACCAGACCGAAGCCACTCCTCAGTAAAAGACACATGACAGCTCGCTTGGAGTTTGCCAAAAGGTACCTAAAGGACTCTCGGACCATGAGAAACAAGATTCTCTGGTCTGATGAAACCAAGATGGCATGAATGCCAAGCGTCACTTCTGGAGGAAACCATGTGGGGATGTTTTTCAGCTGCAGGGACTGTGAGACTAGTCAGGATGGAGGGAAAGATGAACGGAGCAAAGTACAGAGCGATCCTTGATGAGCACTCAGGACCTCAGACTGGGGGCGAAGGTTCACCTTACAAAAGGACAACGACCCTAAGTACACAGCCAAGACAACGCAGGAGTGGCTTCGGGACAAGTCTCTGAATGTCCTTGAGTGGCCCAGCCAGAGCCCGGACTTGAACCTGATCAAACATCTCTGGAGAGACCTGAAAATAGCTGTGCAGCGACGCTCCCCATCTAACCTGACAGAACTTGAGAGGATCTGCAGAGAATAATGGGAGAAACTCCTCATATACAGGTGTGCCAAGCTTATAGCGTCCTACCCAAGAAGACTCGAGGCTGTAATTGGTGCCAAAGGTGCTTCAACAAAGTACTGAGTAAAGGGTCTAAGTACTTAAAGTATGTTAATGTGATATTTCTGGGGGTTTAAAAAAAATAAAATGTACAATTTGCTTTGTCATTATGGGGTATTCTGTGTAGATGATGAGGGAAAAAACAATTGAATCCATTATAGAATAAGACACGTAACAAAATGTGGAAAAAGTCAAAGGGTCTGAATACTTCCCAAATGCACTGTATGCAGTCCTACATCTGTGATCTGTTGGTAGTATACTCCATTTCCTATACCCTGGTTCCACTAGCACCAGCAGTGGAGGGAGGGTCTTACACAATGGCAAATCAGTATCTTAGCAACAAGAGCCCTTACCACACTCCTCATGTCCTTACATGTGTATGAATGTTTGACAGAGTACAGCTTTTATTCTCTCATATGACACATGAAGGACCCCTGTAGATCACTTATTCTGCATGCGACCCTGACCTTTGTTCTTCATGCAGTTGAATTGATTCATTCAACTCTCTGAATACTGCACATGGATCAAATATGTGTTTTATGTTCTATTGAATTTGGAATGTGAAAATTTATGATAGGTCCCAAATTCTCTGTCATTAACCGCCCTGCATTAAACATCCTCATGTTTTTGTGTATCTCTCTATCTTATTTTGAACCTGTGAGTCTCTACAGAATGCTCCATGCTACAGTAATGTCATTCATAGTGGTGTTTCTCTGTGCTGTGTGTGTTCCTAGGCTGTGGGAGGGCTGACACTGCTGCGAGCATGGCCTACACGCTTGGCACGGGGCTTGACTCTGGGCCAGCCATGGGTCCCCAGAATTGCGTCACTAGGGTGGAGCTGTCCGTGTGCTGTGGCAACCTGCTGGACAGAGACGTGGCCTCCAAGTCTGACCCCTTCTTAGTGCTCTTCCACGAGGTGGACAGCAACTGGGTTGAGGTGAGGAGGGGAGAGGAGGGATGGGCAAGTCTGGGAAAGGTCGAGGGGATCCATTATAAAGGAAGAGAAAAGGAGAAATGACTGTTGGAAAAGTGGAAGGAATGAAGGGTTGTAGGGGTTGAATAAAGTGGTGAGGTAAACCACTTGAAAGGGTGAAATAATCATTAATAAATATGCTCTGACTGTTGATTGCTCTCAATGTTTTATCGATTGATGCTCGCCAAGTTCGCAATAACACACAGTGTTATCAATGTACAAGGGAGAAACATCAATCCATGGAAGCCGTGGTGTCTTGAGGAGTGTGGATCTGTGTGTGCTCCGGATGCCCTCTCGTTGCCAGGGAAAGACATGCCTGCCTGGGTACTGTTGTGTTGAAGCAGGCTAAGTGTGATCGCTGCAGGCTTGGGCTGTCGGTCAACAGGGCAGGCTCCAACATGAAACCAGCAAAGCGGTTGCTGCAGTTACCATGGAAATTTGGATGGAAACAAAGGAGTCATGATGTTCTTGATGCGTGGAAAGAGAGTGGAAAGAGTCATGAGGAATGGAACTTACAGGCAAACAGGGAAGGGACATGGAAAATACCCAGTGGGATTTGAAAACGGAGAGCCTATATGTAAAAAGCACGTCGGAGGATGTCTGCTGTTCCAGAGGTGTAACATTTAATCTCTTAAAACTCACTGAGCATGTAGTCATCCTGACAATGGTTTCTCTTTGGATCATTATGAAAGCTTCAGCACATGAAACACACAACTATACACAAACATTCCAAAGCTATATGAAACAAAACACAGAGAAGAAATAGAGGAGTGAAGGGTTTTTAAAGGGAAGGGCTTCCTGTCTGTCTCGGCATGAGAGAAGGGTTCACTCTGGGTGGAGGAGCCATCTGTGCTGTGGGGGTAAAGAGGGAAGTGTGATAGCACAGAAAGGGGAGGGAGGTAACAGTCAGAGAAAATGCTGGGAGAGACAGAGGCGAGGGGTTCCAGTGAAACAGACAGAGCAGCGTTGGAATGTACAGTTTGTTGGAATGCCAGTTTAGCCTCAGAGATGAGAGCACAATAGGGGTCGAGGACTATGTGAAAATTCTATCAGTGAGTCACACATAAACTGTGTTAGTCACCACCAGCTAGGTTTATCTTTCACATGAATAAGGCCTTTTCAACCTTACACCCCCCCCCCCACATGTCCACCTCCAATCCAGTCGAGGCTGCTGAGGGGAGGACGGCTCATAATAATGGCTGAAACGGAGTAAATGGAATGGCATCAAACACATGGAACCCATGTGATTGATGATTTGACACCATTCCACCAATTCCGCTCCAGTCATTACCACGAGCCGGTCCGCCCCAATTGAGGTGCCACCAACCTCTTGTGCTCCACTCTGTGTACTCGGTGTTGGCACGTCTGTGTGTATGAATACTTTGCCTGTTAGACAAAACCATATTCCTGTGTATATCATTTTCAGATTGGTCGAACAGAGACTGCGGTAAATAACCTGAATCCAGTGTTTGGGGTGAAGTTTAAGGTGGACTACCATTTTGAGGAGGTCCAGAAGCTCAAGTTTGCCCTGTTTGATGAGGACAAGTGCAGCAGCCAGCTGTATGAGCATGACTTCCTGGGAGAGTACATCTGTACACTGGGGGTGGTATGCTACCTGTCACACTGTTCTTAGAGTCTGTCTGTGACCCCTTTCTGCGTCTGTTTATCACCTGTTTGTTATGTTTATTTGCAGGTGGGCATTTTCACCCCTCACTCACTTCTCTCTCTGGTCTGTTACCTTTAGATTGTGTCCAATAAGAAACTTCACCGGTCACTGACCTTGGCCAATGCCAAGCCAGCTGGGAAAGGAACCATCACAGTGAGAACATCATGCTTGCACAACTCATGCCCACAGAGCGGTCCAAGAAATAAAGACATGTCCACACACACACACACACGCACGCACGCACGCACGCACGCACGCACGCACGCACGTGCGTACGTACGTACGTACGTTCTGGAACATGGTACAGTTTTACACTGGATACAATACAGTAACGGTTTCTCTTGTGTACAGATAACTGCGTTGGAGCTGTCAGACAATAGAGTAATCACACTGACCTTGTATGGGAGAAAGCTTGACAAGAAGGTAAGAGTCACTGCCCACGTAGTACCATATTATCATCACTGTTAAGAAGTTCTTACGTAATATTTGGAACAACAATATGATTTTGTCAATCAAGACAATGCTCATGAAACAGCAACAATGCCCTCTCCAAGTCTTCATCGTGGTATGCCGGCAGCTATGTGGGTCATTGTCAAACAAGATTGCTTTGTTTTGCAGGATTTCTTTGGTAAATCAGACCCGTACCTAGAGTTCCACAAGCAAGGAGATGATGGGAAATGGATGTTGGTCCACAGGACAGAGGTGAGTTGGCTTGGTAGTTGGTTAGGGGTGGCTGTTTAGACTATTTGAATGTCATCACTGTAGAACTAAGTGTATTATATCGCTAAACAAGGTGTATTACCACCTGGTAATACGTTAACTGGATTGACCTAGCTTCTGAGTTCCAAATGAGATGGAAGAAGTTGTATCTCTGTAGCTGTTTTTGGGCTGCAGGTGATAAAGAACACTCTGGACCCGGTGTGGAAGCCCTTCACAGTACCACTCATCTCCCTCTGTGATGGGGACATAGACAGGAGCATCAAGGTAAGTGAGGTTTACCAACATGTGCATTAATATGAGGACGATGGCATGAAAATGTTAGTGAGGGAATCCCCTTTAATATATGTAAAAAAGCCAAATACATTTTAAGTGATTTCTTGTGGTATTACAGAATGTTCTGATTTTTTGTCCTTCCTGTGGGTTGTCTCATATTGCAGGTACTGTGCTATGATTACGACAACGACGGAAGTCATGACTTCATTGGAGAGTTTCAGACCACTGTCACGAAGATGAGTGAAGCCCAGAATTCACTGGAGGTGAGGGGTGTATTTTAGATCTGTTCCTGTTTATCTATGGGAGTTTGTTCTGTATGGGTTAGTCATGCTTTGATGTGGATCTAAGACCATTTTCACATTGTTGTAACATCCATCATTAAATGAAGACCAAGGTGCAGCGTGGTAGGCGTACATTTTCTTTAATTTTAAATGTTCCACCAAAAAACAATAAACAACTCAACGAACGTAAAGCTAGGAGTGCAACACATGCAACACACAAAGACAAGATCCCACAACAGAAGGTGGGAAAAAGGGCTGCCTAAGTATGATCCCCAATCAGAGACAATGATAGACAGCTGCCTCTGATTGGGAACCATACTCGGCCAACAAATAAGTATAAACATAAATTTCCCACTCTAGTCACACCCTGACCTACCAAATAGAGAATTTAAAGTATCTCTACGGTCAGGGCGTGACAGTACCCCCACCCCCCCCTAAGGTGCGGTCTCCCGGCCGCAAACCTTAACCTATAGGGGAGGCTCCGGGTGGGCATCTACCCTCGGTGGCGGCTCCGGTTCTGGACGTAGCCACCGCTGCTGATGCCTCCGCTTCTGTGGAACCGGACCGTGGATCGTCGCTGGAGACTCCGGACCATGAATCGTTGCCGGAGGAACCGGACCGCGGATCATCGCCGGAGGCTCCGAACTGCAGATCGTCGTCGGAGGCTCCGGACTGCGGATCGTCGCCGGAGACTCCGGACTGCGGACCGTCGCTGGAGGCTCCTTGCCATGGATCATCAATACAGGCTCCGGGCCATGGATCATCACTGGAGGCTTTGTGCCATGGATCATCACTGTAGGCTCCGGGCCATGGATCATAACTGGAGGCTTCGTGCCATGGATTATCACTCGAGGCACCGGGCCATGGATTATCACTGGAGGCTCCGTGCCATAGATCATCACTACAGGCTCCGGGCCATGGATCATCACTGGAGGCTTCGAGCCATGGATCATCACTGGAGGCTTCGTACGTGGAGCCGGAACAGGTCTCATCGTACTGAGGAGACGTACTGGAAGCCTGGTGCGGGGAGCTGCCACAACGCGTCCTACTGGATACCCACTTTAGATTGGTGAGTGTGGAGAGCTGGCACAGGACACACTGGGCTATGAAGGCGCACTGGAGGCATAGTGCATAGAGCCGGCGCAGGATATGCTGGGCCGTGGAGGCGCACTGGAGGTCTGGAGCATAGAGCTGGCACAACGCGTCCTGGCTGAATCTGTAGCAAGGCAAGTTCGGGGAGCTGGCACAGGCCACACTGGGTTGTGCTGGCGAACTGGGAATACAGTGCGTAGAACTGGCGCAGGATATCCTGGGCCGAAGATACGCACCGGAGGCCAGGATCATCACTGGAAGCTTTGTGCCATGGATCATCACTGGAGGCTCCGGGCCATGGATCATCACTGGAGGTTCCGGGCCATGGATCATCACTACAGGCTCCAGGCCATGGATTATCACTGGAGGCTTCGTGCCAATCCGTCCTGGCTGAATGCCCACTCTAGCACGGCAACTACGGGGAGCTTGCACAGAGCGCACCGGGCTGTGGATGCGCACTGAAGGCATGGTGCGCAGAAACGGATAACACGGTGCTTGACCAGTCACTCGCTCGCCACGGTAAGCACGGGGAGTTGGCTCAGGTCTGAACCCTGACTCTGCCAATCTCCCCTTGTGCCCCCCCCAAAAAAATGTGTTTCCCCCCCAAAAAAATTGGGGCTGCCTCTCGTGCTCGCTTTACTCCTCGTAACGTTGACGTAACGTCGCTGCCTCCATCTGCTCATTCGGACGGCGATACTCCCTGGCCTGCGTCCAGGGTCCTGCTCCCTCCAGGATTTCCTCCCAGGTCCAGTCCTCCTCACCACGCTGCTTGGTCCGTTGGTGGTGGGATCTTCTGTAACGTCCGTCGTTAAATAAAGACCAAGGTGCAGTGTGGTAGGCATACATTTCCTTTAATTATCAAATGTTCCACCAAAAACAATAAACAACTCAATGAACATAAAGCTAGGAGTGCAAACACATGCAACACACAAAGACAAGATCCCACAACAGAAGGTGGGAAAAAGGGCTGCCTAAGTATGATCCCCAATGAGAGACAACGAAAGACAGCTGCCTCTGATTGGGAACCATACTCGGCCAACATAGAAATATAAACATAGATTTCCCACCCTAGTCACACCCTGACCTACCAAATAAAGAATTTAAAGGATCTCTACGGTCAGGGCGTGACAAATGTCTCCAATCGCAACGCACTCCTCACTGTGAGTGAATGACTCACTTAAGACACTACAGTCTCAATGCACCTAATACAGCTCACCATTTCTGAATGGAGGATGCCCGTTCATTTGGATATTCGCAGGTGTTTATTTACTAACACCAATTCAATCTACTGCCTGTTTTAACCTCACTAAGGGATGTTGGGTAACACTTTATTTTACAGCTTGGTAACACCTGGTGAGAGAAGTAGGAAGTTACATTTTACTTCAGTTTTTGCCTGCCAACTTCTTCCTGAAAACCTTGTGTCATTTGCTAATGGCAAAAATGCAAATAGAGCTGGTGTGAGAATGAGTGTAAATTGTGTGGGTGTGCAGATGGGTCTTAGTTGTAATTCTTCACTTAGTGTTCCTTTCCACCAGGTCGAATTTGAATGCATTAATCCGAAAAAACAGAAGAAGAAAAAGAGCTACAAAAACTCTGGAATCATCATTCTGAAGTCATGCAAGGTGAACCAAGACACACAGAGACTAATAGATATACAGTATGCCTCTTAATTAGTCAATCCATTATGGAAATCACAAAAAGGCGTATTAAGTCTAAAAGGAAACAGCTTTAAATGTATTATGAATCCACAATAAAGCGTTATGCACACAGCTAATGTGTTTTCGTTCATAATAGTATTTTTTATTAAGAAACAAAATGCCTGTAATATGGCTTTGCTTCAGGCAGGGTTTAGAGTAATGGCTCCGAATCCCTATTAAATTCATGTATTAATATCAGCACCAAACACCTGTCAGTCTCACACAGTCCACCACGGTTCTGCCTGCAGTAATCACCTTTGTTCAGGCAGCCAATTACTGAATATGGAGATGACTCAGTCCTATCAAAGTGCCACTGCCGCGCCTCCTCCAATTATTTATCCATAGGAAAAACAATTTGAACTTGCTTGAGTATGGAATAGTATGAACAGAGTGTGAATCATGTTTGAATAATGTCTCCTCAGGTTGAAAGGGACTATACCTTCCTGGACTATATTTTAGGTGGATGCCAGATCATGTTCACTGTGAGTATGAGGTCATCACTCAACTCAGTGTGTCTCCCACTCTACCTGAAAACTCTGACCCTTTACTCCTACTCTCAACCATCTCTGCCACCCACCTACAGTAACTCAGACATCCACCTACCCCGGGCAATGAACTCCAATATGTAAAATTACACATAACTGTATGTACGCACACATACTAACAAATACCTTTGTTAGTTTGGGGTCACTTAGAAATGTCTTATTTTTTTTAAAGAAAATGACATGTTTTGTCCGTTACAATAACATCAAATTGATCAGAAATACATTGTAAATACAGTGTAAACATTATTCATGTTGTAAATGACAATTGTAGCTGGAAATGGCAGATTTTTTATGGAATATCTACATAGGTGTACAGAGGCCCATTATCAGTCACCATCGCTCCTGTGTTCCAATGGCACAATTATGCTAGCACAGCTGAAAACTGTTGTCCTTATTAAAGAAGCAATAAAACTGGCCTTCTTTAGACTAGTTGAGTGTCTGGAGCATAAGCATTTGTGGGTTTGATTACAGGCTCAAAATGGCCAGAAACTAAGAACCTTCTTCTGAAACTCGTCAGTCTATTATTGTTCTGAGAAATGAAGGCTGACATGAACGCTGTGTACTACTCCCTTCACAGAACAGCAGAGAGAGAGAGAGAGAGAGAGAGAGACAGAGAGAGACAGAGAGAGACAGAGAGAGAGAGAGAGAGAGAGAGAGAGAGAGAGAGAGAGAGAGAGAGAGAGAGAGAGAGAGAGAGAGAGAGAGAGAGAGAGAGAGAGAGGAAGAGAGAGAGAGAGAGAGAGAGAGAGAGAGAGAGAGAGAGAGAGAGAGAGAGAGAGAGAGAGAGAGAGAGAGAGAGAGAGAGAGAGAGAGAGAGAGGAAGAGAGAGAGAGAGAGGAAGAGAGAGACAGAGAGAGGAAGAGAGAGACAGAGAGAGAGAGAGAGAGAGAGAGAGAGAGAGAGAGAGAGAGAGAGGAAGAGAGAGAGAGAGAGGAAGAGAGAGAGAGAGAGGAAGAGAGAGAGCAGAGAGAGAGAGGAAGAGAGAGAGAGAGAGAGAGAGAGAGAGAGAGAGAGAGAGAGAGAGAGAGAGAAGAGAGAGAAGAGAGAGAGAGAAGAGAGAGAGAGAGAGAAGAGAGAGAGAGAGAGAGAGAGAAGAGAGAGGAAGAGAGAGAGAGAGAGAGAGAGAGAGAGAGAGAGAGAGAGAGAGAGAGAGAGAGAGAGAGAGAGAGAGAGAGAGAGAGAGAGAGAGAGAGAGAGAGAGAGAGAGAGAGAGAGAGAGTCCTTCTGTAGCTCAGTTGGTAGAGCATGGCGCTTGTAACGCCAGGGTAGTGGGTTCGATCCCCGGGACCACCCATACGTAGAATGTATGCACACATGACTGTAAGTCGCTTTGGATAAAAGCGTCTGCTAAATGGCATATATTATTATTATTATTAGAGAGAGAGAGAGAGAGAGAGAGGTAGAGAGAGAGAGGGAGAGAGAGAGAGAGAGAGAGAGAGAGAGAGAGAGAGATAATAATGGACAAAAAATGTAATTTTATTTAAAAATTGGTGGTGTATATTTTAATAACTTAACGTTTATTTTTTTATTTGAACATAAACCACTTCCATATGCTACTTCATTCATTAAATGCACCTTACAGTACTGTACATCTTTGGAAACATGGTAGGTTCAGAATTCTCTGTTGTAGGATAAAATCATCATTGGTCTATTTTTGGCTCAGGCTAATGGGTGAAACATTGTGCGTCCCTGGTGATGTCACACCTTTGTGTCAGTGCTCCGTTATTGGCCAGCCAGGGTATTTATCTCCAATGGTGCTGAAACACTTTACACCTCCACTACTTACATATCCGTGCTACTGTGGAATACTCAGAGGAACTGTGCCCTTTGTTCTGCAAAAGTCTGTGTTTTATCTATGTTCTCAGCACCCAGGGTTTAGAAACGTGTAAAAACAACTGTTACCACCATGATGACATGTTGTTGCATACTGTAAATACTTTACTACATACCAAGAGAGAATGTAGACTTTTATGCCCATATTCTGTAGATACTTTGTAGCCACAAAATAACTCTACCTGTTTTTTATTATTCCCTGAATGGCAATATTAACTTCTTCCATCTTGCCACAACTATTTAGTTACCTGTATGTGACTAGTTGTGTTTATTTATGTGGTTGTGGACCACAGACATTGTTCTGATGAGCAGGTTTATGTGAGGTCCTTTTCAACCAATTATTTTATCCCAATGTTATTGTCAGATTTTTTTTTATACGCAAATATAACATTTGTGTTTCCATAGTTACTGTGTTTTGTGCCAGAGGAGACTGTCTTTGCAAGAATGAAAGAGAGAGAGAGACAAAAAACAATATAGGGGTATGACTGGAAAGACACAACTTGATGGTTTGGCTTTAGGTGGCTACATCTTATAGGACACACTTGAGAGACCAATGGAATTTGTGTTTGTACTGTATCCATAAGATTTTGTTTTTGAGTTTACATTTTCTAAAACCTAGGAAATGTGCAATGATTCCTGACAGTTTTATTAAATGTATCTGATTTTAAAAGAGGAGATACTCCTATTTCTACTGGGTCAAATGATGTATATCCTTATTTTTTTTAAATGTGTTCAAACCCCCAGTAAGATTATAACACCATTACCTTAATCCGCTACTATAATTCAAATATTTAAATAGTTCACGCATGTGTGCTTCGTGGATATTATACCTGCATGTTATAATTCAGTTGAGATTGGTGTTTGGGAAGGAATGATTGGTGTTTGGGAAGGAATCTAAATCCTCAACGGTGCTTGCTGCAGTTCTCTTAATCTGTTTTCTTTTGTGAGAGACCCAGGGCTCTCTCTCTCTGTTCCACGGAATTCAATTATACTTAGCATGCATCTAATCTGTTCGAGGGGAAATCGTCTCTACAGAGATGCAGATGAGGAGCACTGTTTATATTGACTGGAACTGAAGAAAACAGTGTTTGTGGTAGTTGCAGGAAAAACCTTCTTGACTATATAGCACAATATTTATAACATTATAATAAAAGCAGCATTACAACACTGGTCAAACCAGCCTAAAGGTCAGGCCTGCTGTGGGGAACAGTTCTCAGTAGAACAGTGTTCATCTATGAGGTCATCTGATTGTACATTAGCTTGTTACCTCACCACCAGTTATTTTGGAAGCCCTACACTTTTAGAAGAAAAGAGTTCCAAAAGGGTTCTTCAGCTGTCCCCATAGGAGAACCCTTTTAGGTTCTGGATATTACCTTTTTTTCTAAGAGTGTAACAAAGGGTTAGAGATATGTTTAAGAAACAGTGTGGTATTTCATCTGTACTAAAGGGAGTTAAAGCTGAAGAAAAAAGCTGATCTATCTATCTATTCAATTCAATTCAAGGGGCTTTATTGGCATGGGAAACATATGTTAACATTGCCAAAGCAAGTGAGGTAGATAATATACAAAAGTGAAATAAACAATAAAAATTAACAGTAAACATACAGAAGAAAAACAAAGACATTACAAATGTCATATTACGTATATATACAGTGTTGTAACGATGTACAAATGGTTAAGGGTACACAAGGAAAAATAAATAAGCATAAATATATGTATATGTATTTACAATGGTGTTTGTTCTTCACTGGTTGCCATTTTCTTGTGGCAACAGGTCACAAATCTTGCTGCTGTGATTGCACACTGTGGTATTTCACCCAGTAGATATGGGAGTTTATCAGAATTGGGTTTGTTTTTTAATTCTTTGTGGATCTGTGTAATCTGAGGGAAATATGTGTCTCTAATATGGTCATACATTGGACAGAAGGTTAGGAAGTGCAGCTCAGTTTCCACCTCATTTTGTGGGCAGTGTGCACATAGCCTGTCTTCACTTGAGAGCCATGTCTGCCTACGGCAGCCTTTCTCAATAGCAAGGCTATGCTCACTGAGTCTGTACATAGTCAAAGTTTTCCTTAAGTTTGGGTCAGTCACAGTGGTCAGGTATTCTGCCACTGTGTACTCTCTGTTTAGGGCCAAATAGCATTCTAGTTTGCTCTGTTTTTTTTGTTAATTCTTTCCAATATGTCAAGTAATTATCTTTTTGTTTTCTCATAATTTGATTGGGTCTAATTGTGCTGCTGTCCTGGGGCTCTGTGGGGTGTGTTTGTGTTTGTGAACAGAGCCCCAGGACCAGCTTGCTTAGGGGACTCTTCTCCAGGTTCATCTCTCTGTAGGTGATGGCTTTGTTATGGAAGGTTTGGGAATCGCTTACTTTTAGGTGGTTGTAGAATTTAATGTCTCTTTTCTGGATTTTGATAATTAGTGGGTATGGGCCTAATTCTGCTCTGCATGCATTATTTGGTGTTCTACGTTGTACACGGAGGATATTTTTGCAGTATTCTGCATGTAGAGTCTTAATTTGGTGTTTGTCCCATTTTGTGAAATCTTAGTTGGTGAGCGACCCCAGACCTCACAACCATAAAGGGCAATGAGCTCTATGACTGATTCAAGTATTTTTTGCCAGATTCTAATTGGTATGTTGAAATGTATGTTCCTTTTGATGGCATATAATGCCCTTCTCGCCTTGTCTCTCAGATCGTTAACAGCTTTGTGGAAGTTACCTATGGCGCTGATGTTTAGGCCAAGGTATGTATAGTTTGTTGTGTGCTCTAGGGCAACAGTGTCTAGATGGAATTTGTATTTGTGGTCCTGGCGACTGGACCTTTTTTGGAACACCATTATTTTGGTCTTACATTTACTGTCAGGGCCCAGGTCTGACAGAATCTGTGCAGAATATCTAGGTGCTGCTGTAGGCCCTCCTTGGTTGGTGACAGAAGCACCAGATCATCAGTAAACAGCAGACATTTGACTTCGGATTCTAGTAGGGTGAGGCCGGGTGCTGCAGACTTTTCTAGTGTCCGCGCCAATTCGTTGATATATATGTTGAAGAGGGTGGGGCTTAAGCTGCATCCCTGTCTCACCCCACGACCCTGTGTGAAGAAATGTGTGTTTTTTGCCAATTTTAACCGCACATTTGTTGTTTGTGTGCATGGATTTTATAATGTCGTATGTTTTACCCCCAACACCACTTTCCATCAGTTTGTATAGCAGACCCTCATGCCAAATTGAGTCAAAGGCTTTTTTGAAATCAACCAAGCATGAGAAGATTTAGCCTTTGTTTTGGTTTGTTTGGTTGTCAATTAGGGTGTGCAGGGTGAATACATGGTCTGTTGTACGGTAATTTGGTAAAAAAGCCAATTTGACATTTGCTCAGTACATTGTTGAAACCATCAACACCACAGGCCTTTTGGGTTGGAGGGTTTTTTATTTTGTCCTGTAACTCATTCAATGTAATTGGAGAATCCAGTGGGTTCTGGTAGTCTTTAATAGTTGATTCTAAGATCTGTATTTGATCATGGATATGTTTTTGCTCTTTATTCTTTGTTATAGAGCCAAAAAGATTGGAGAAGTGGTTTACCCATACATCTTCATTTTGGATAGATAATTCTTCGTGTTGTTGTTTGTTTAGTGTTTTCCAATTTTCCCAGAAGTGGTTAGAGTCTATGGATTCTTCAATTACATTGAGCTGATTTCTGACATGCTGTTCCTTCTTTTTCTGTAGTGTATTTCTGTATTGTTTTAGTGATTCACCATAGTCAAGGCGTAGACTCAGGTTTTCCAGGTCTCTATGTTTTTGGTTGGACAGGTTTCTCAATTTCTTTCTTAGATTTTTGCATTCTTCATCAAACCATTTGTCATTATTGTTAATTTTCTTCGGTTTTCTATTTGAGATTTTTAGATTTGATAGGGAAGCTGAGAGGTCAAATATACTGTTAAGATTTTCTACTGCCAAGTTTACACCTTCACTATTACAGTGGAACGTTTTACCCAGGAAATTGTTTAAAAGGGATTGAATTTGTTGTTGCCTAATTGTTTTTTGATAGGTTTCCAAACTGCATTCCTTCCATCTATAGCATTTCTTCATTTTACTCAGTTCCTTTGGCTTTGATGCCTCATGATTGAGTATTGCTCTGTTTAAGTAGACTGTGATTTTGCTGTGGTCTGATAGGGGTGTCAGTGGGCTGACTGTGAACGCTCTGACAGACTCTGGGTTGAGGTCAGTGATAAAGTAGTCTACAGTCCTACTGCCAAGAGATGAGCTATAGGTGTACCTACCATAGGAGTCCCCTTGAAGCCTACCATTGACTATGTACATACCCAGCGTGCAACAGAGCTGCAGGAGTTGTGACCCGTTTTTGTTGGTTATGTTGTCATAGTTGTGCCTAGGTGGGCATATGTGGGAGGGAATGCTCTCTCTCTCTCTCTCTCTCTCTCTCTCTCTCTCTCTCTCTCTCTCTCTCTCTCTCTCTCTCTCTCTCTCTCTCTCTCTCTCTCTCTCTCTCTCTCTCTCTCTCTCTCTCTCTCTCTCTCTCTCTCTCTCTCTCTCTCTCTCTCTCTCTCTCTCTCTCTCTCTCTCTCTCTCTCTCTCTCTCTCTCTCTCTCTCTCTCTCTCTCTCTCTCTCTCTCTCTCTCTCTCTCTCTCACCCTCTCTCTCTCTCATTATCTTTCTGTCCATCTATTGAACAAGGGAAGCTGTCCAGTTGTCAGCCACAGGTTTGGTAGGAGCTGGAGGAGATCTGAGTAGCAACCATGCACCTTGATGTGATTGTGGGTTAAAGGCAGTAGCATGGACTGCATGAGGATGTGGGCTTGTTTGTACGTGAACGCTTGTACTCGCCGCTTCAGGGAGGGCTTGTCAGTTGTCATCTCTGAGCAAATTAGCATGTTTATATTGTACCCTTCTGAATAAAGTCACTTTTCCTGAGGACAGGATCCTGAAATAAGGCCGGAATCTATTTATACTTTCCACATCCTTTCATATTTTGAACCGATTTATAGGCTTTGTTTGTGTTTGTGAGCATGTCTGTCTCCTGTCTTGCTATTCCTGCAGGTTGGCATTGACTTCACAGCATCTAATGGGAACCCTCGGGAGCCCTCCTCTCTTCACTACATCAATCCTCTGGGCAGCAACGAGTACCTGTCCGCCATCCTGGCTGTGGGCCAGATCATCCAGGACTATGACACGTGAGTCCCGTTATAGTAAACACGAATGACAGGACTCAATATGATCATATCACAGATACATAGAGTATCAGAGTTTTCACAATACCTCAGTCTTAAGTCACAAAAAGGTCCCTTCAACTCTTCTAATTATGTGTCTCCTCAGTCATATTCTTTATGTCACTTCAAAATATCAGATTGTGTGGGTAGGTTTAATTGTTTATGATAAAGTACCAACCCAAGTGTATTGCAACATTCCATAATGCAAAATTGTATGTTGAATTTTGATGAAGTAGCTCAACACTGCCAATCTGTTGCAATACTTCCTCAGTGACAAAATGTTTCCTGCTCTGGGATTTGGGGCTCAACTCCCTCCAGACTGGAAGGTAAGTGTATGTACTGTCTGTATGCGAGTGTGTGTCTTCACAGCACACTACATATGATAGAAGTAGAGCCAAAGGAGTGTTAAAGAGAAGAGGGCGACTGGAAGACAGTGCTATCACGGAGATGAAGAGTATGTATAATACATGCATAATCCAATGATTATACAACTGTCGTCCCATCTGGGTTGCCATGGCACTGCACTGATGTAAAGGACAAAGGGAAGAGGAGGATGAGCAACAGAAATAGACAGAATATTTAGCCCTGCTATCAGATACTGTATGGGAAGCATTTAGGGAGGTTTAACCCATCTGTGGTCTGAGAAAACGAGAGGAAGGAGAGAGCAAGAGGTTGAAAAAATGTGAATGAAGGGCACTGCAGGGATGGGAATGAAAGGGCACTGCAGGGATGGGAATGAAGGGCACTGCAGGGATGGGAATGAAAGGGGACTGCAGGGATGGGAATGAAAGGGCACTGCAGGGATGGGAATGAAAGGGCACTGCAGGGATGGGAATGAAAGGGCACTGCAGGGATGGGAATGAAAGGGCACTGCAGGGATGGGAATGAAAGGGCACTGCAGGGATGGGAATGAAAGGGCACTGCAGGGATGGGAATGAAAGGGCACTGCAGTGATGGGAATGAAAGGGCACTGCAGGGATGGGAATGAAAGGGCACTGCAGGGATGGGAATGAAAGGGCACTGCAGGGATGGGAATGAAAGGGCACTGCAGGGATGGGAATGAAAGGGCACTGCAGTGATGGGAATGAAAGGGCACTGCAGGGATGGGAATGAAAGGGCACTGCAGGGATGGGAATGAAAGGGCACTGCAGGGATGGGAATGAAAGGGCACTGCAGGGATGGGAATGAACGGGCACTGCAGGGATGGGAATGTATGTAATGGAATTGTCAAGATGGAAAGCTAAATAGAATAGATAAAGTGACAGAAACAGGGTTGGGGGAGGGGATAATTATACAATTTGATCACATACACAATTCATTACTTTTACCACCAGTTACAATTAAACAATGCAAATTCATATTTCTACTGCACCCGCATTCCTCTACTGTTCCTCTCACAGCCATTGGACATTCTGAATTTTCCATTTCTGCCCCTGAGTTTCTTTGTCTCCTGAACCTGCAGGTGTCTCATGAATTTGCCATCAACTTTGACCCGACCAATCCATTCTGCCAAGGTGAGCAACTACCATGTTATCTGTAACTCCTATTTAAAATCTTACTACAGGCTGTACTTACCAGAGTTGGTTTCTTGCTTTTTCAATGGAGTTGGACTTCTGTCTAATGTATTAGAGAAGTACCATACTAAAATCCTCTGCGTAGAGTCTGAGTTTGCTGTCAAGCATTTTCCATGACATGGTTTCCATGTGGGTTTCCTGTTCCCTGTGGCCAGGTGTGGAGGGGATTGCCCAGGCCTACTCTGCCTGCCTGCCTCATATCCGCTTCTACGGCCCAACCAACTTCTCCCCCATCATCACCCATGTGGCCCGCTTCGCCACCCAGGCCCTGCAACAGGAGACTGCTGCGGTAAGTGCTCGTTAGCACTATTAGGACCACTACTTTCATTGTTTCATTGTTTATCCATTTTCATTCTATTGAATGTGTCATTGTGCTGTTTAAGATGGCCATCCAAACTCATGTCATTAGTATGAGTCAACATTACCAGTTCTAAATGACATGTAAATCCACACACATTACCAATACTTATTTACTTTAGAGGTTGGTGCACTTTGTAGTAAACACGAGCACTGTTCCACTGCCAGAGTGGCCAGTTATGGTAGCACACAGGCTGACCATGTGATAGGTTTCCAACTGTAACCCAGAGCTCCTGAAGTCCCAGAACCGTTAAACATTCACACGGTTGGAAAGGTATTACCACTAAGTTCTTACATGATATCTTCTTGATCCGGGTTAGAGGTTTTTATAGAAAGATTACATTTCCATGGAAAACATACCCTCACCACAACTCAAAAGCCATATCTAACAATATGGAAAATAGCTGGAGTATTTACTACATAATCTACTCTACACGCACCCTATTCAAACACTTTTCACTCATCCCTGTTTTTACAACAGTAGTGCTCTGTACTCTACCGCTCATGCATAATGAGACATTACAGACTCCAGCTTATTGGTGGAGTCATCACAGTTACAATGAAAATAATTCAGCCCGTTGGACAGCTTTCCCTTTAAGAACAATTCTTTCCTGTGTCTCTCAGACTGGTCTGTTCCTCTCAGAGCTGCTCAGCATGCTGTAATCAGAAAATAATGAGTCCCCTTACTGCTTTTCTCATGGGCCTATCAGCAAGCTGTGTATGTGTGTTTTGTGTGTGTGTGTGTGTGTGTGTGTGTGTGTGTGTGTGTGTGTGTGTGTGTGTGTGTGTGTGTGTGTGTGTGTGTGTGTGTGTGTGTGTGTGTGTGTGTGTGTGTGTGTGTGTGTGTGTGTGTGTGTGTGTTTTGGACTCAGGGTATGTAAGATGGAGAGTTAAAGTTTAAAAAGGCTTCTGAAGTTTGTAATTTCCACTTGAATTTCCACTTTGAAATTTCACACTTGATTTTTGAAAAATGGATCAACCCCTACAAAAATGTCCATTAATTATAATCCACATAATAATTCACAATTCCTGTTGCTGCAGGATTATTTTCCTGCTGTAGCAAACTGGCTCAAATTAAGATCCTATATCTGTAGTTATTTATAGAAGGTGATTCAGTGAACAAATGCTCCCTCTTTTCACCTGTTGTTCATTGGTTTTAATGACTAATGAGGCGTGGCCTAGAGGTCTTTTTTCTTTGCAGTCCAACAGAATGGTCTCTCTGTCTCTGCTCTGTGACAGGAGAGGGATCTGACTCTTGAGAGAGATGCAGCACTGGATAATGTGACCGCAATGATGTGTCAGCAACTCTACACAAAAAAAGGTGCTATCTAGAATCAAAAAGCACTTTTGGGCTGCCCCGATAGGAGAACCATTTGAGGAACCCCTTTTGGTTCCAGATATTACCCATTTGGGCTCCACGTAGAACCCTTTCCACAGAGCATTCTACATGGAACCCAAATTAATTCTACCTGGAACCAAAAAGGGTTCTCCTATGAGGATAGCCGCAGAACCATTTTGGAACCCTTTTTTCTAAGTGTGTGAACAGCCTAGAATGAGACAGTTAACAAGTATTTTCCTCCAGGGAAGGAAGACAGACCAGGACAGAATGTCCCAATTAAAAATATAGATAACATTCTTATGCCCTGAAAATAGTGAAAATACAGTCCAGACCTCTCTTTGGACCTTCTGTTTCCTGGCTTCACATTCAGATGTACACATCATGTGGGTTTGGAGGGAGGAAGTAATAACTTATTATTAATTATTCTTTAGGCTCCTGTAAGCTTTTTGTCCCTAATTGCACCCTGTCACCCCAGAGAATATGAGTGAAACAAGAGAGAACTAGAGAGAGACCAAGGATCATTTTACTGCAATTTGCTGGTATATTTACTGTAAAAAAACAAGACAAATTAGTTATTGTGTTCACTTCTGTAGCTCAGTTGGTAGAGCATGGCGCTTGTAACGCCAGGGTAGTGGGTTCGATTCCCGGGACCACCCATACGTAGAATGTATGCACACATGACTGTAAGTCGCTTTGGTTAAAAGCGTCTGCTAAATGGCATATATTATTATTATATTACTTCACAAGGTTTAGGAAATGGAAGAGATAAATACCTTGATGTGTGTGCTCGTATGCACTCACAAATCACCTGCTAGGCACTGTAGATGTCTGTCCATGGGCTTGGAAAATGATTGTGGGTGTGTGTGTGTGTAGAAATCGGCTGAGGTAGCTGTGTCTGTCTCTGTCCCTTAGGTAATGATGTGCTAATGAGCAGGCCTGTTAAAGTACATTAAATGAGCAGACTTCACAGTGTCCACAGCAGGGGAGAGGGTGCTTTTATCAAACACAGGTCAGCTCTGGTGGCCCATCTGACGAGAAGCAGGCAAAAGCAAGGGGTCACAACAGCTAGCATATCTGAGGGACTGTGTTTGTGTGGGAGGAAGCTACTGACAAGACTACAGAGATTACTGGAGAGCAGTTAGTAAAGACAACAGCCAAGCCGTGTGTGTGTTGCTGTGTTTGTGAACTTGTCAACTTATACCTGTCTGTATGTCTCTGAGTGAGTAAAAGCACACATATTTTTGTGCATGTTGAGTGTGATTGAAACAGCGAATGTGTGCATGAGTGTGCTTCTGTATGAATGTAGAGTGTGTGTGTGCACGCACGCGTGCGTGCGTGCGTGCGTGCGTGTGAGAGAGAGAGAGAAGAGGATGAAAATAAGTCAGCCCCAGCTCTCTTCTTAGCCCCTGCTAAGTGTGAGGACGTTGGGGTGCTGTGACACATTGGCCCGCAGGGCTTGATGTCTCAGCATCACATCAACCATGCCAGAAGGCCAGGAGAGTTAATCCTGGCCTCCGAATGTGTGTATTCCACACTTTATGCCTCAATGTCTTTATTCCACACTTAAAGCAAAACCTAGCCAAGCAGTAATGGAGCTTTTCTCACCCAGAGGGACATGTTTGCGTGGTCTGTTAGTTAGCGCACTGGACACTGACAATGACCAGAGACGGAAAAAAAAAACAACATTATTTTATTAACATAGGTCTAGCCCTCCCATTTGGATGATTACCAGGGCATTTGATGTCAGTCAGATTTCTTTGTTTCCTTTTGAGAACAGAAAGCCGCAGTGGGTTGGAAGAGAGAGGCACAGTCGGGGGGGGGGCATGTTTGAAGTGCTCTACATAGAGATGAGCATGGAACGTGGGAACTGCTGAGGGTCTTGCGTCAGTAGGTTGTGTTTGGAGAAGCAGCTTGAGGCCCTCTCATCCTGCACAAGTGCTGCTCTCTCCGACCTGGCCATAATAAACCCACGGGACGAAATAGACCATAGCTGTACACTGACTCACTGACTCACACTAGACAATCAGACAGACATTGTTGCGTCCGTTGCTAGAAGGAGACCATGGTGCAGCGTGGTAGGCATACATTTTTTCTTTATTTTCAAATGACACCAAAAAACAACAAAACACGCAACGATCATAAAGCTCTGTAGCGCTAAACAACAACTATACAAAGACAAGATCCCATAACTGAAGGTGGGAAAAAGGGCTGCCTAAGTATGATCCCCAATCAGAAACAACGATAGACAGCTGCCTCTGATTGGGAACCATACCCGGCCAACAAAGAAATAGACAAACTAGAATGCCCACCCAAATCACACCCTGACCTAACCAAATAGAGAAATAAAAAGGCTCTCTAAGGTCAGGGCGTGACAGACATGCTGTTACTGCTTTTGGTTGCGCGCTGCGGTATGATTAAGAAATCTGTTGATCCCTTAAGACCAGAACAGCCTTTGACATTTGTGCTTGTGGGAGTGGGTCTTTTTGGGCTCCAGTCAGTTAATTCTCCAGGTCGTGTGTGATAATTCAGTGTGACTGTGCTGCTGTCTGCTCTCTAACCAGCCATACAGCTGGAAGAAGATTTCATTATGATGCCACACTGAGCAAATGTAAATCTCCATGCTAAATATGACTATCAGCAAACTGCAGCAAAAAGAACAGGAGACAGGGATTGCGTGACTATATAAATCCTCTTTCCCCCACCCTCCTGTTTTGCAGGAGCGGAATGGGATAGTATTAAAGCTCCTGCTTTCTCCTTCTCATCTTGTCTCTCATCTTCCCTCTCCCTGTGTACAACAATTTCTCCACCATGTAATGCAATCATCAGTAATCTGCCTGTGTTCTTCTAAGGTGTTTTGAGTTCATGTACATCAAAAGCTTTTAAATACATGTGTGTCTAAAATGAGGACATGGAGCTTTGACATTAATTGCCTTAATATTAAGGGCATGATTCAATCCGTATCGCGGACGATCTGCATACATATTTGAAGGTCATTTTCGATTGAGCCGACATTTGCAGCATTTACTGTGCATGCAGTCTACGCGAAAGACTTCAATCGAGTTATAACGAGGATCTTCTGCCATACTCCTGGGATAACTATTGAATCTAGCCCTAATTTGTTATTCCAGCACCAGTGTCACTTCGGAGATGTGGTTATACAGTAGCCATCATACTGATTTAATATATTTTGGCTAAATGTAATTTCTGTCTAAACAAACTTTTCTGCTCTGTCCCTACATGATTATATTCACCTTCAAGTCTCCTTCGCATCATCCCCGAAGCTTAAAAGAAAAATCCACAAAAAACTATATCTATATATTTTTTTCATTAGTCCACATGTAACAGTATAACTTTAGACCGTCCCCTCACCCATACCCGGGTGCGAACCAGGGACCCTCTGCACACATCAACAACAGTCACCCACGAAGCATCGTTACCCATCGCTCCACAAAAGCCGCAGCACAGATAATAAAGTCCCAGAATGTTTTGCATGTCAGCAGTCAAGTTTTCATGATGTGGCAAGTGACACTTTGCTTCTTGAAAATCCCATATCTTGAAAACTTGACTGCTGACATGCAAAACATTATGGGACTGTACCAACAGTAGACTAATAAAATAAAATAAATCAAAAAATATGTTTTGAGTCGATTTGTCTATGAATCACCCCTTCTCTCCACCCATCTCTCTCTTTCTCCCCCTGCAGCAATACTTCACTCTGCTGATCATCACAGATGGGGTGATCAGTGACATGGATGAGACCCGCCACGCCATTGTTCAGGCAGCCAAACTCCCCATGTCAATCATCATTATTGGAGTGGGCAATGCAGACTTTGCTGCCATGGAGTTTCTGGATGGGGACAGCAGCGTGTTACGCTCTTACACAGGAGAGGAGGCAGTCAGAGACATCGTGCAGTTTGTTCCCTTCAGGGACTTCCGAAATGTGAGTGTCTCACATGTTTAATAGGGTGAAACTAAAGGATTGTATAAATTCCCACATTCTGACTGTACCCACAGTGTAGCCGTGCTTCACCACATGGTAGTTAAAAAGGTCTCTTATCTGTCCACTCTGTCCGCATTGTGACCAGTTATTCTGGTCCCTCCCTGTATGAAAAGTATTTGACAGATATTCTTTCAAAATAATATTTATTTAAAGACACATATTGATGCCATATGTCAATGGCATCACCTGTCAATGATTGTTAGATGGTGGGATAATCGTCATTTAAATGGTGAAACTGTCCAGATCTGTCTACACTTGTAAGCTATCCAGACATCTGCGTGTCTGACTATTCCGGAGGTGGTCAGGAAGACCTGATCCCAATCAGATCACATACAATCTTTTAATTGTCTAGACTTGTCTAAAAATGTGGGTACAATCAGAATGTGGACAAGATCAGGAAAAAAAGGACTGTTATATCCCTATGTTAAAACCACGACAGGTTGTTGTTGCTAGACAAATTAGAGATGATGCTTGCTGTAATGGATTTATTTCAATCACACATGTAAACAACATTGGGAGTGGGTGTGGGAGTGGGCAATCTGTAGCTTCAGTCCATCTGCAGGAAATGAAAAAATCTTTAATACAGACAGAGTATATGGAATGATCCAGTAAAAAGGTTTACTTCCCAAAACGTTTACTGGATGAAAGTTGATTCGAATGCATTATTATTTTAAAATCATTGACATTTAGAGATCTCTAATGTGACTTTTATTTTCCTGTCATGTTCTCACAGGCTCCAAAGGAAACTTTAGCCAAATCAGTATTGGCTGAGCTGCCGCAACAGGTCACACAGTATTTCAAACAGAGGAACCTGTCGCCTACCAACACAGCATTGGAGTGAAAGCCCAAGGCCTTGGTTAATCATGCATGTTGCAAATATCTACTCACTGTTTACAAAAAACAATGTGCATGAAAAGTTTTTTTTTTCATATGTATTTACATCTTAAAGTAAGACTTTGTGGAGGAGGAAAATGTGTCAAAGAACACTACTTTGCAGTCCCCTGAAAGGAAAGGGAATTTTAGAAATGTCTATACTGTATACTGAATGTAAATTTATACAATATTCTATGTTTTGAAAAGGAAATGTTTATGAAAAGTTCTTATGTAATTTTTATGCATAGAATTGTAATTTGTTGTACTTGTACCTTGAAGGTGTTGTAATTGATTTTATAAAGTTCACCATGTATTTATGTTACCACTCAGGTAAATAAACTTACATAAATGTCACTGTGCAGTGCACTGTGTTTGACTGGAACATAATGTCGAGCCAACATAATGGCCATGTTCCAGAGAAATTGTAATATGTGACTGACTAATCTACAAATAATAGTAGTAGTTATTTATGATGCAAGGTTATTTGTCGATTATTCAGCCTTGATTCATCTTTAAAGATAGAGGACTTTAGTGGCCAAAAAAAGAGCCAGTTTTAGAATGGGCAGCACCATTGAGGACATTCACCATTTTGAAGTAGTCAACTGGATGGGACTATGGGTTAAAGAAGGATCAAATGATACCATCCTCATCATCAGGAAGGATCAGATAATAAATTATACTTGTGAGGAAACATTCCATAACTGCAGGTGGCAGTAAATCATCAACATTGGCTTTATACCTGTTCAAACGGAACATTACAGGTGGCACTATGCACTCTTTCAGTTTCTTTGCCAACTCATAGAAGTAGTAGAGAAAATTGACTATTTCAAAAATAGAGATGGCCTCAATAACGCTGCCCATGCTCTCATAGACGCCATAAAGGGACACACACAATGATGCGATGTCTTTCGAAGTCTACGAATGAATACATTCTGGTCTAGTTCCTGCCCGATTAGATGCGCAGGTGTTGAGTTGCATCAACCAATGGCATATTCAAGAGCATCAAAACCGTGATGAATCATGGGTAAATTGTGACTGACTGATCTACAAATATTGGGTGTGTTCGAGCAGTAAGGCTAATGAAGGTGACTGTAGACGTAATTCAGCGAGGTCCATCTGCGACAGTCGAAAGTCTCGACACTTTAGTGGTTTTCCAACAGATCAGTGTTGATCTGAGCCTTGCTTTTTTGTCTTTATAAATGTCAAAATAAATGTTTCTGTACCCCCATAGCACACGCTCACAAAGTGAAACCATAACGTGTGTACAATTAATTGGTTCGAGAGCGGTCTCAAATATCAATTTCAATTGTATTCCCTTGTAGCTTTAGAATTGCTGCAAAGTTGGTTCCTGTTCAGTCAAGTCTTTGGTCATATTTGCGTGGGTTAACCAAAAACACCCTAATGATTGGTTGACAAATAGTGCCTCCCACAATGCAGGCGATGAATGCATGGTGCAGTTGGTGAGAAGCAACTGCAGCAACTTGAAGGTGATTTTTATCAGAAACTGGTTGACCTTTGATCATGTTTTTTGTAAAGTTCATGCAGTTGACATGTAAGCGCAAGTCTGACAATGTTTTACCCATAATGCAACACACTTTGAAAGGACTAGACAAAATTGATCCAGGCACATTCAACATTAGAGCAAACTTTAAATGCGAGTCGAGACTGACTGATTTACAAATCACCTGCATTATAACTACTCAGTGTTATTTGTAGATCAGTCCGTCAGTCACAATTTTCCCATGATTCATCACAATTTTGATGCTCTAGTCTAAAACCTGGCCAGGTGATTTGTAGAAGTCAGGGCACGTTCCCTCTGCCCAGGGGTTAGGGATTTTTGTATCAGCTAACCACATCATAGGGGGGCTCCACAGCTAAGGTGACGCAACAACCAATGGTTGCCTGTCATGTCAACAACTGTGTCATCGACTGACAAAGTTCTATAACATATGTGGTTATGGCAGATTCAAAATAACTGGGAACTCTCTGACTTCCGACTTCAATGTGTTCAAGAATTGGAAATGGGGGGAAAAAAACAAGCTCCAACTGGGAGAAATCGAACGTCATCCAACTCGGAAACTCCGAGTTTCCAAACTGAAGATTACTGACTTCATGATTTGATCTTGATTTTTTCAGAGTTCCCAGCACCATTAGCTAATACTTATCATACCTGTCCAGGCGTTGTAAGATCTGTCAGGCGTCAGCAATGTCTAAGTACAGAAACACGCCCTATATGTTATGCACTCTGGTGCCCAACAGCAGTCAATGATGTGGCGCGCTTGGTTGATGCATGCAAGTCTGAGCAGGGGAACGTGACCTGTCTCGACTTTAAAGTCAACTGCAACGTTGAATGCGCCAAATGGTTGCGTGCCTGGTTAGCAGATATAACATACTGTACCTATCCATGCATTGTAAGATCTGGCATGCATCTGCAATGTAGACAGGCAGGAACTCAACCTCTGCTTCACCAGAAAACCCAGAGCCGAAAATGTTAGAAAGTTTGGAACAATCAGTATACATTTAACCCTGGATGTGCCAGATTAAATTCATTTCAACTTTATCAAATTGAATGTGTATGCTGTACAAACAAGGCTTCTTTCAGAGTGCCCTGAGAAATATAGCCCTACACTTAGATTTCTTAGCACCACTTATTTTTCATTTTTCACAACTAATCGGTTACAAGTGAATGAGTACAAACAGACACAGAAGTCAATTCCAATTTACTCAAACTGTATTTCGTTCCAGTTATCTTCATTCATGCACTCACATACACCAACTCTTTCAACCTGTACTCAGGGGTAGACGTAACATAGTAAACAAACATCCGGGACACTCAAATTAGTATGTTAGGTATGTATTCATTTGTGGATATCCATCATCCATCTCGTATGATATGTTCCGAATTACAATCTGTGATAGGTTTCGAATTGCAATTTGTACAATGTTACAAATTCCAATTTGATGTGGTTAATGTTAGCTAGGTGGCTAACATCAGCTAGGGTAGGGGTTAAGGTTAGGAATTAGAAAAAAAGTAGTTGTAAATTACCTAAAATGCTCAAGTTGTCCGTGATGAGATTCGAACAGGCAACCTTTGGGTTGCTAGACATTGACATTATACACCCACTCATCCACCCTCCTTTAGTTTGTCTTATTTAACCACATCAAATGTAACATATACTAATTTGAGTGTCGCAGATTTTAGTTTACTATGTTACTATGTCTAGGAGACCAGGCTGACTCTTTACACCAAATAAACAAAGAAAACAGAAAAACGTTTTATTTTCTTCTACCCAAGCCTTGATCATCCCATGATGAAAGCCACATTTTCATGGAGAGAAAGAAATCCATTAAAATCCAGCATTATTCGCACTGACACAAACAAAAAAAACTAAAAGGAAAAGCATTTCCATATACATTGCGTGTGAGACTAAGCTCTGGCTCGCTTTCTTGATGTTGTCTAAGGTATGAATGTGACGTGACAGTCTAGCAGTCTTGTCCTTGATCCACAGCTGTCAGTCACTGTTTCCTTGGCCAATAGCAGAGCTGCAGCCACAGGGGGATGTCATCAGGTTAGGCTGCCAGGGATTTAAACTGTGTGAGATGTCATATTGGGAGGAAGGGGGAGGTGTCATGTTTGAATGCACAACACCTAAATCACAATGCCATTGAAGTTCATTTAACAGGTTTTAATTAATATTTAGTGATTATGAAGAAATCCTAAACTATACCACTCTGGGCTGGAAAAAACTTGATGGAAACGCTGCTAATGACTTAGAATAACAGTAACTCATACAGCTGTGAAAGCAATGGTGTCGGCAGCCCGTCTGTGTGAATGAGTGTGTGTGTGTGTAAGCGTATGAGTGTGTCTGCATATTGGTGTGTGTCTATCTGCAGACTCTATGTCTTTATGGGAAAGATGCTCCTGTCCACGCTACCTTCGCTGTCGCTGCTGGACTCCGAGTCGCTGCTGCCGGAGTAGGCTCCCATGCCCGGCAGAATGCCCACACACACGGCGGCCGATGGAAGGTGGAGAACACCGGTCTTTACTGTGGAGCCCTGCTCAACCACACCTCTGCCCGCCTCCTGCTCTGAGAGCACAACACACTGCCAGTCACACTTACCGATGTCGGTGAAGTCATACGTGTGAGATAGAAGAGTATGTGTTATAAGAGCACTCAATTGTGAAATGACGAGCAGCTGCTACACTATAAGAAGGTCTCAGCCCACCTGTCCGGCCCCCATTCCCTGCTGCAGACTCCTCAACCTTCTGTTTCTTGCTATTGTCTGAGGACTGTGAAGAGCTGCAGGAGAAAGGAGTCAACAGAAAGACTAGAGACATGCAGATTAATTCACTTTTTCCCCCACTCTCAACCAACTCCACCACTCCCCTATAATTGTGTTAAATCCTCCAACACTATATCCATATTATTTGAAAACTGTGACCTAGGTCTAAAAGTACTGTGGCCACTGGCCTCACCTGCGTCGCTTGAACGCCCCAGCCAACAGGTGTGCCTGGGACAGGTGACTAGTCTTGACCTCTGCTGGTTTAGGACCCGCCCTCCTCTCGGGCTCCTTCCGAATCTCACTAGATGCCAGTTTTTTCAGAGCACTGTGAGATCCCGGAGTTAAGGAGAGGAAATGGAAAATAACTCAGACGTGCAGATCCTAGATGTGATAATTAACTGCTGATAGGAGTGATGGGGCCACCAGGTGACTCACAATTAATTCACATCTCACAATCACTTCTGAGCAGGGAATTGCCCACTGGGCTAGCACTGACTGTCAGAATAGATTTTCCAACAATGTTTGACTGCGTGAATACAGGAAAATAAGTGGTACACACTCGAATCGCATTCGGGGTTGATCTAGCCACAGTCCAGGTGTGTCCTCATAAATCCAGCCTGTTCTTTCCACTTACTAGTCTGTGGGCCTCCACCAACGCCCTGAAAAAGTGACACACTCTGAAGTTAAAAACAACCCTGTGACAAGGTGCGAAAACTAGCGTAACTAGGCTAAATCAAAATATTACAATAGGATCTGGTTGATGGTTCTCTGCAGTAAGAACTTCAAACTGTCTCCCATCAGCGTAAAAGCCAGCCCTCAGTAGGATTTGGTTGCCATGACAATGCATCCTCTTCCATCTGCAGACAAACCTGGTCGTCAGTAGAAAGAGGGAACATTTATCTTCCCCCTTACACAATAGCATATTTGTCTGATTTGCTCCATGCATCATGATTGTACATGACAGCCTGATTGAGAAAGATTAAGAGAAATGCAGGCTATCAAGTCAGTCACTTTATAAACTATGGCTGAATTTAGAATGAATCACCACAGGACCGTGGCTCTGAGCAGTGCAGAGATATGTGGCGTGAGAGCAGCATTGCATTCATTAACATACGTTCATATCAGTTAAGTGGACATACAAAGCATACAGCACACTTTAAAATAGATCAATTAAAACCACTACATGTTAAGAGAAAAGAGATCATGCTTTTTTCATTCATAAAATTGCGTGGTAAAAGTGTTCGTGCTGAGGATCAAACCATTAACGTTCGGGTTGGAAAGGTCGGCAAGGAACAGTGTCAGAGCAGGAATGGCTAATCGTCTCTTCACTGTGAGGTTATCATGATTATATGCCAAATCAAGTCATCACTAATTACCTGCCCGTCACCGTCTACGCACCCTTAAACTGTAATCTTACCCATACATTTTTTGATCTAATGGTTTCTCGGCATGTAGAATGTGGTTCTCTGCGTTTGAGGCTGTACAGTATGTCATGTTTGAGAGTAGGAGCACTAACAAGGTGGAAGAGCACTCGTTGTGACCAGAGTACGTGAGCGGAGCGAGCCCAATTTTACTGTAGCGTGGAGCGTCGGCCTTCTCGCCTGCTCCAATTTCGCTCCAGTAGCACTCACTCCACAAGCTCAGGGCATGCCGTCGCTAAATATTTTAATAAAGAAACAAAACACACAGGTGAAAAATCAAGGTGACTTACAAAGATGAGGACCAAGAGCAAGAGAGGGAGTGTGGTGATCTAGTGTCCACAACTAAACTATCATTGTGGAATCTGAAAAGACACGTATCCCTAAAGCATGATGGTTGTACTTACTACGTGCACATACGAAAATAATTGAACGTGGTGTTTAGATAAGAGTGTCATTGTAGCAAATTATTTATAAACTAAAAACCTGATTTTTTAAAATGTTTCGTTCATTTTTGTTCTATTAGCTATACAATAGGCTATAATTGATTTGGCCGAATAGGCCGGGCATATTCCCACGCTCAAGGAGCTTTCCATTTTGATTGGGTTATTTTGCCTAAAAACCTTTAGGCCTACCTACAGAAAAATTGTGTTTCTAAAAATGTATTCAAGGGCACTAAATTTAAATGTAATTCTAAGTAAGGCACAGCCTATATGCACCGTTGATAGAATATAATGATTAAATACATTTATAAATGTGAATTTCTTTGTAGGCTACAGCCTTGAAATAATATAGACTAAATCATTCCTTTTCGTTACTTCTTGGGCACTGTCTGGCTCCTGAACTATTTAGTGTTTATATGCAGTTTAATATGACATGAAGCCATTTTTACATTACATTCACCTTTTCATGTTTACTCATATCATATGGTTTGGTTTCAAAACATCAAAACCAAATGGTCGGTCCAGGTAGTCACAACAATAGATGGCTGGTTAAATTGTGATTTTAATGAATGGAGTGAATTTGGAGCAGCAGTTTATTTTCTGTGAGCGCAGAGCAGTTTTTAGCGGAGAGGTTGGAAAGGACGTGGAGTGCCGAAGCGGTGAGCAGGATTTCCAACCACTCAACTCCACTTGCATGCTCTGGTACTGACCTGAAGCCTGTAGACTGACTGCCTCTTCCTGTCCATCAGATGAGAGTGGTAGTAAAGGGGTAAGACGTGCCTAATCTACTGTCAAGAGAGCAAAAAACTCAACCCCACCAAAATATTGTGACAGAGAAAAAGAGCGAGAAACACAGGGAGTATGAGAGTAGTTAGCTCTCACATTCGGCTCTGACACATAGATCCATTATTTGTGTGACTCATGTCTACTGAATGTTACCGTACTGACAGAAAAAAAAACAGCAATAAAATGAAATGAAAATGGATACACCGTGTTTTTGCTCTCTGTGTGTATGTGTGTGTGTTAAAGAGAGAAGCTTAGAATTATGGGGAGGGAGTATACAGCCGAAACTGAAAGGATATTCTGTATTCTTTTAGTTCATGCAGCTCCTCGTCTCTGCGTTGCTTTTCCACCAGGCTCTGTTGCCTGGAGACCTCATCCAAGAAGTGAGACTCATCCTCATCCAGGCCTTTGACCATGTTCTCTGTGGTGAGAAGACAATTTCCATGGAAAACATGTCTAAGAACTGTAGTACCAATACAATATTACTATCTGATCATTTCAACTTAAGGCCATGGGATTTGGAGAAGGGTTATTACATACACAAAACAACACGCTATCTATTTTCCTTAAATATCCTTGCTGAAAGAGCATATAGCTTTACAAGACACATATGGCCACCAGGGTGACTGCTAATTGTAGGCTGGTCAACAGAGAAACAGAAAAGCTGCTATGCCAGGCAGAAGGCTCCCCTCATTCCCAAGACAAGGTCATAATCTCCTCCTGCTCCTCTTCTGATACATTACATAGTTCCATCTGTTCACACAAACAGGTTCATAATATAAAAATGTACACACTTCCAGAGTAAGAAATACTTTGTACTCAACAGGTCCAGAGTATGACTATCCATTCCATTGATGCAAGAGTTTAATCTGAGCTATCCAATGTGAAGTCCCAGAATGTGATAGGGTCTGTTGCAGGGAAAGTGGAGAGGGACTAAAATAAATGAGAGCGGGACCCTTACTGAATTTAAACTGCTCATCGTATTCCTCTTGCTTCTTGTCCTTCTGCTCCTGTAGCCGCTCAAACAGTGAACGCCCATCATACTCTTCCTCGGGAGCCTCTGTGTTAGGGAGACAGCACAATCACACAGAAACCAAAGCTATGCAGATGCTTAGAGGAGACAAGTGCACAGGCATGATGAAAGATATTGCTTGTGTATGTGTACATTCTGGGAGGTAGAGTGGAGTGGCAGATGGCTTACTCTCTGGGTCCTCTGGCTGCCTAACTTTTTCCCATTCTTCCTGTCTTTGCTTCCTTTTCTCCTCGATCTCGGTCTCTGACACAAATTTCCGACTGAGGTCGACACCCCCGGCCGCTGGCACTGCCATCTCACACCTTGAAAAGGGTACATGCACAAACCTGAGCTCAAACAGTAGCATCCACAATAGACTAACAGAAAAACACGTTATATACCTGTAAGAGCAAAGTTGTTAGAGGGGAAATCAGCAGTTTAAATGATAAAAGCATTCCAGGCCCGTTTCAGCAAAAAGCTGAGGGCTGGAGAAATGCAACCACTCAAATTCATAGACCGAGCTATGGTTGCACTGACATCCATGATATCAAAATTATAGCTTTAAACATGTTTTGAGGCTATATGGTGTTTGTTTGCATTTACAAACCTGGTTATATTTCGGGTTCTTTATTTTACCAGGTAAGTTGACTGAGAACACATTCTAATTTACAGAAACTACCTGGGGAATAGTTACAGGGGAGATGAATGACCCAATTGGAAGCTAGCAATGATTAGGTGGCCATGATAATCAGATTGGGAATTTAGCCAGAACACTGCAGTTAACACCCCTATTCTTACAATAAGTGCCATGGGATCTTCACTGACCGCAGTCAGGAAACCCGTTTAACGTCGCACCCAAAAGACGGCACCCTACACAGGGCAATGTCCCCCGTCACTGCCCTGGGGCATGGGAATATTTGATTTTAGACCAGAGGAAAGAGTGCCTACTGGCCTTCCAACACCACTTCCAGCAGCATCTGGTCTCCATCCATGGACTGACCAGGACCAACACTGCTTAGCTTTAGAGGCAAGGTAGCAGTGGGATGCAGGGTGGTACCACCACTGGATTCTGATGGGTTAAGACAGTTGAACGAAGCACGAGGCATTTATAAGTTATATTCTTCAAGAATTAATGGGTACATGTCATTAAATGATGAGTCAAAAAAATGTAACAACTGCAGATTTCCCTTCTAAAGTTCATCAAACTGATGCTTTTTGGATCCATCAAAATAGAGACATTGAGAACTTACTTTGCTTGCCTCAACTCGAAGTAGACCAGACACCAAGTCAAGAAATCATCTGTTGGATAGATAATAAAATAATTCAGGACAGTGTGCTTAAAGGAGAAATTTAGACATAAGATGAACAATTAGAGTACATAGAGTAGACCTGGGTTTCTCAAACTCAGTGCATGTTTTGGTTTTTGCCCTAGCACTACACAGCTGGTTCAAATAATCAAAGCTTGACGATGAGTTAGTTATTTGAATCAGCTGTGTAGTACTAGGGCAAAAAACAAAATGTCCACCCAGGGGGTCCTAGGATCAAGTCTGTTACCACAGTTCGTAACAGTCATTGGTTATCACCTATTTATAATTTATGAGGCTACGCCTCCCTCTAGTGGTCGACTCAAGAAATGTGTAGTGTAGCCATTTACTGTATGGTTTCCCAAACTCGGTCCTAGGGCCCCCTGGGTGGACATTTTGGTTTTTGCCCTAGTACTACACAGCTGATTCAAATAACTAACTCGTCGTAAAGAGTTGATTATTTTAACCAGCTGTGTAGTACTAGGGCAAAAACCAAAACGTGCATAGTTAGGGAAACCCTGGTCAACTGCACGCTAGCTGTCATTATATTTGAGCTAGCGTCGACCAAGTGAAGTAAGGGTTGTCTTTAAGGTTGATATTCTATTTTTGTAACTTCCGTTTCAATATAGGTAGCTGCTATCTATGGGGGAACCTACTAAACTATTAGTTAGGCCTACATATTATTGCCGACTAGGTTTCTTTTATCCAACAAAACTCAACGATTTAAGATGTGGGCGGACTAGTGATCCTACGTCACAACTTTAAGTTATCAAAAACGACTGATTTCAGCATCCAGCGAATAGCACGCAATTACACAGAACAATGTCGTGTGTAACTGGACCCTTTTTTGGGTGCTGAAATCAGTCTGGGTTTTTTTATAACTCCATCGTAAATCTTGGCGTTGAGTTTAAATCGGCTCCATACTCTCATAACTGATCAGTTTATTAGCTACGGGCTCATAAAATTGATTAGCTAACCAATAAGAACGGATTTCGAATAGAAATGTAGAGGATAACCTTAGCTAGCTAAGACAGCTATCTTGCTAAATACATTGTGTAGCTGCGAGCCGTCTCGCTAGGAAACTAGTTCATTGCCAACACATACTGCACGCAGCTCGTTGCAAAATAATGGTTCAATACTGCGTCTATAATGTAAAATATATATCTGCGTTAGAAAATGATTACAATTATTCATAAATGAATCAATGATCGTACATTTTGGATTACAAATGTAATATTTAACAACAACACAGCAAGCTAGGACACTTTTACCTAATCCACGGAGCCACGTGTCCCAGTAAATAGGTTCCGCATAGTTTATGAAGAAACAATATAGTTCCCACTTGTGCATCGGCCTGAATAATGTAGCAATCTATGTAAATAAATACGTATAAACTTCCACTGTGTCTTCAAGATTGTATGGAAGATTATTTTTGTAAATCCAGTAATCGAGCCATAATGTTATACATTATCAGTCAATAACTCTGCGTGTATACTGAGCTACATCTGAATGGCTCTGGTTGAATTCTCGCACATACTTTATTTTTTAAAAATCGGCTAACTGTATAACAATCTAATTTGCAACTGCAGATTAGAAATCCTAAATTATAAATGTATAATTTACTGGTTGCAGAACGATTCTGGATGATTGAGAAAACTTCCATAGACATCACTCCATCCAATTACCGCCATATTTTTGAATTCAGTTTAGATATTCGGATTCGGTCTCTTCAACGGAAAGTTTTATGATGATTAGAGTGATAGATCCAGAATAAAATGACGATAGAGAACAAGGTAAACCGTTTATTTAATCAACTCGGTTTCAAAAAGTGACTTTATGTTGTTTTCAATGGGTGAATATTACGCGTTTGCGGCTAAGGGACCGTCTTAAAAGTGCAATCAGCAGAAACTGGTGTTTTCAGAAAGCCTACGTTTTTTTTTATTTCAAATGAGAAATCTAGAGATCTTAAACCAAATGTGTTTGTTCCCCACGACAATTACATTTGGACATTTATATATATTTTTTATGGATTTTATGTATATAAAAAAACATGAATAGGCCTAAAATACCACAGGGTAGCCTAGTGGTTAGAGTGTTGAACTAGTAACTGAAAAGTTGCAAGTTCATATCCCTGAGCTGACAAGTTACAAATCTGTCATTCTGCCCCTAAACAGGCAGTTAGCCCACTGTTCCTAGGCTGTCATTGAAAATAAGAATGTGTTCTTAACTGACTTGCCTAGTAAAATAAATGTTTTTAAAAATTCTCAGTCTTATGCAACCTAGTATATGTAGCCTACTTACATAACAGAGCTAAAATCACGTGTAGCAAAGTCGCAGATATGCCTTATCCATGATACACCCATTAGAATTCCCATTTGAAATGTTTTATATTTTCAGATCCACTTAACTCTAACCCATTCATAGACGCTAACTACCTTTTAGCGGCTATTGGCGATAGTATCTTCGGACCGGGGGAGTTTTGTTAAGAGCCCCGACACTTGTTTTCCGAACGTTAAACCGCATCGCTTGTGGTACGGTTTTGGAAACATAAGGAAGGTATCTTTTATATCAGAGAGAAATAGTAAAAAAAAAAGTTGAATTACGACACACCTTTATAGGGTTCCCACACAGCCACACTTCCATGTTACAGCGCTTGTTCACAGAAAACAGACAAAGGACAGAGGAGTACCTGTGCTAATTAGCTATTTGCGTCTCCGAACAACTGTGTAAACGGAAGACGGACGCCACAAACGTGTTGTCACTGAAAAATACTGTTGGCTGCAACTGTTTAAACCGGTTAAAACAGTGTACAGTATATTTAGCTTTTTTTGATTGTTTTGATGTGATATGAAAATAGAGGGCTTTATGTTTCTAGAACCGTACAGCAATTGAGAATCAATTCACATTTAGATGGAGTATTTGGCCGTTTTGGTTGCCAGAGCCAATTTGCCTCTAAACAGATCATGTAAGGAGTAAGGTTAGGCTTTAAGTCCATTATTGGGCCCATTTAACTCAAGCCCTTTCTGACCAATTTGAGGGCATCCAGAAGCGTGCTTGCTGAATCATCCTCGGCATGGAATGTCCTGGATACAACAATGCTCTAACTTCACTATCATTGCCCTCACTTAATGAAGAGGGAAACTGTGCCTTGACTTCCAGGCAGGTCACCTGTGATACAAGTCAGTATTTGACTTCCATCCATGTCGAAATGTGACGTTTGAGAAACATGGATGAACGTCTAATTCTGATGTGAAACTTTGAGAGCTTGTAGCAGGCAGACTTTTCTGTCTCACTGATCAAGTTCCCCTTCAGAGACTGGTTACCTGCCTGCCGAGGACAAGTGTCAAGCAGATTCTGCCACAGTACACATCTGCTCTCAATTCTGCAGCCCAGGAGTTCATGTCTGAGAGATATAAACAAAAGTTGCCTATTCCCTACCTATGCACATTTTTATTTGATTTATTTATTTAACCTTTATTTAACTAGGCAAGTTAGTTAAGAATACATTCTTATTTACAGGCCAAGGACTCCTGGCCTGTGGAATTACGAGCAGGTGTGTACTGCCGTAGGATCTGCTTGACACTTGGCCTCGGCAGGCAGGTAACCAGTCTCTGAAGGGGCACTTGAACAGTGAGACAGAAAAATCTGCCTGCTACAAATGAATACACAACACTCCTGAATGTACATCGGCATTCAACACCATAGTACCCTCCAAGCTCGTCATCAAGCTCGAGACCCTGGGTCTCGACCCCGCCCTGTGCAACTGGGTACTGGACTTCCTGACGGGCCGACCCAGGTGGTGAGGGTAGGCAACAACATCTCCTCCCCGCTGATCCTCAACACGGGAGCCCCACAAGGGTGCGTTCTGAGCCCTCTCCTGTACTCCCTGATCACCCACGACTGCGTGGCCACGCACGCCTCCAACTCAATCATCAAGTTTGCGGACGACACAACAGTGGTAGGCTTGATTACCAACAACGACGAGACGGCCTACAGGGAGGAGGTGAGGGCCCTCGGAGTGTGGTGTCAGGAAAATAACCTCACACTCAACGTCAACAAAACTAAGGAGATGATTGTGGACTTCAGGAAACAGCAGAGGGAACACCCCCTATCCACATCGATGGAACAGTAGTGGAGAGGGTAGCAAGTTTTAAGTTCCTCGGCATACATCACAGACAAACTGAATTGGTCCACTCACACTGACAGCGTCGTGAAGAAGGCGCAGCAGTGCCTCTTCAACCTCAGGAGGCTGAAGAAATTTGGCTTGTCACCAAAAGCACTCACAAACTTCTACAGATGCACAATCGAGAGCATCCTGGCGGGCTGTATCACCGCCTGGTACGGCAACTGCTCCGCCCTCAACCGTAAGGCTCTCCAGAGGGTAGTGAGGTCTGCACAACGCATCACCGGGGGCAAACTACCTGCCCTCCAGGACACCTACACCACCCGATGTTACAGGAAGGCCATAAAGATCATCAAGGACATCAACCACCCGAACCACTGCCTGTTCACCCCGCTATCATCCAGAAGGCGAGGTCAGTACAGGTGCATCAAAGCTGGGACCGAGAGACTGAAAAACAGCTTCTATCTCAAGGCCAACAGACTGTTAAACAGCCACCACTAACATTGAGTGGCTGCTGCCAACACACTGTCATTGACACTGACCCAACTCCAGCCACTTTAATAATGGGAATTGATGGGAAATGATGTAAATATATCACTAGCCACTTTAAACAATGCTACCTTATATAATGTTACTTACCCTACATTATTCATCTCATATGCATACGTATATACTGTACTCGACATCATCGACTGCATCCTTATGTAATACATGTATCACTAGCCACTTTAACTATGCCACTTTGTTTACTTTGTCTACATACTCATCTCATATGTATATACTGTACTCGATACCATCTACTGTATGCTGCTCTGTACCATCACTCATTCATATATCCTTATGTACATATTCTTTATCCCCTTACACTGTGTATAAGACAGTAGTTTTGGAATTGTTAGTTAGATTACTTGTTGGTTATCACTGCATTGTCGGAACTAGAAGCACAAGCATTTCGCTACACTCGCATTAACATCTGCTAACCATGTGTATGTGACAAATAAAATTTTATTTGATTTACCAGTCCAAAGTTTTAGAACACCTACTCATTCAAGGGTTTTTCTTTATTTGACAATTTTTTACATTGTAGAACAGTAGTGAAGACATCAAAACTATGAAATAACACATATGGAATCATGTAGTAACCAAAAAAAGTGTTAAACAAATCAAAATATATTTGAGATTTGAGTTTCTTCAAAGTAGCCACCCTTTGTCTTGATGGCAGCTTTGCACACGCTTGGCATTCTCTCAACCAGCTTCACCTGGAATGCTTTTCCAACAGTCTTGAAGGAGTTCCCACATATGCTGAGCCCTTGTTGGCTGCTTTTCCTTCACTCTGCAGTCCGACTCATCCCAAACCATCTCAATTTGGTTAAGGTCAGGGTATTGTGGAGGCCAGGTCATCTGATGCAGCACTCCACCACTCTCCTTCTTGGTAAAATAGCCTTTATGCAGCCTGGAGGTGTGTTGGGTCATTGTCCTGTTGAAAAACAAATGATAGTCCCACTAAGCCCAAACCAGATGGGATGCTGTGTCGCTGCAGAATGCTGTGGTAGCCATGCTGGTTAAGTGTGCTTTGAATTCTAAATAAATCACAGACAGTGTCACCAGCAAAGCACCCCCACACCATAACACCTCCTCCTCCATGCTTTATTGTGGGAGCCACACATGCAGAGATCATCTGTTCACCCACACCGCGTCTCACAAAGACACAGCGGTTGGAACCAAAAATCTCCAATTTGGACTTCAGACCAAAGGACAAATTTTCACCGGTCTAATGTCCATTGTTTGAGTTTCTTGGCCCAAGCAAGTCTCTTCTTCTTATTGGTGTCCTTTAGTAGTGGTTTCTTTGCAGCAATTTGACCATGACTGCCTGACACAGTCTCCTCTGAACAGTTGATGTTGAGATGTGTCTGTTACTTGAACTCTGTGAAGCATTTATTTGGGCTCCAATTTCTGAGGCTGGTAACTCTAATGAACGTATCCTCTGCAGCAGAGGTAACTGAGTCTTTCATCCCTGTGGTGGTCCTCATGAAAGCCAGTGTCATCATGGCGTTTGATTGTTTTTGCGACTTCATTTGAAACTTTCAAAGTTCTTGAAATGTTGCGTATTTACTGACCTTCATGTCTTAAAGTAATGATGGACTTTCGTTTATCTTTGCTTATTTGAGCTGTTTTTGCCATAATATGGACTTGGTCTTTTACCAAATAGGGATATCTTCTGTATACCACTCCTACCTTGTCACAACACAACTGATTGGCTCAAACGCATTTAGAAGGAATAAAATTCCACAAATTAACTTTTAAGAAGGCACACCTGTTAATTGAAATACATTCCAGCTGCATTAAGTATTGCAGTGCATCTCCTCCTCATGGACTGCACCAGATTGACCAGTTCTTGCTGTGAGATGTTACCCCACTCTTCCATCAAGGCACCTGCAAGTTTCCGGACATTTCTGGGGGAATGGCCCTAGCCCTCACCCTCCGATCCAACAGGTCCCAGACGTGGGATTGAGATCCGTGCTCTTCGCTGGCCATGGCAGAACACTGGCATTCCTGTCTTACAGGAAATCACGCACAGAACGAGCAGTACGGCTGGTGGCATTGTCATGCTGGAGGGTCATGTCAGGATGAGCCTGCAGGAAGGGTACCACATGAGGGGGGAGCATGTCTTCCCTGTAACGCACAGCATTGAGACTGCCTGCAATGACAAAAAACTCAGTCCGATGATGCTGTGACACACCACCCCAGAGCATGACGGACACTCCACCTCCAAATCGATCCCGCTTCCGAGTACAGGCCTCGGTGTAACACTCATTCCTTAGACGATAAACGCGAATCCGACCATCACCCCTGATGAAACAAAACTGCGACTCTTCAGTGAAGAGCACTTTCTGCCAGTCCTGTCTGTTCCAGCGATGGTGTGTTTGTGCCCATAGGCAACGTTGTTGCCGGTGATGTCTGTTCAGGACCTGCCTTACAACAAGCCTACAAGCCCTCAGTCCAGCCTCTCTCAGCCTATTGCGGACAGTCTGAGCACTGATGGAGGGATTGTGCATTCCTGGTGTAACTCGGGCAGTTGTTGTTGCCATCCTGTACCTGTCCCACAGGTGTGATGTTCGGATGTACCAATCCTGTGCAGGTGTTGTTAAATGTGGTCTACCACTGCGAGGACGTTCAGCTGTCCGTCCCGTCTCCCTGCAGCGCTGTCTTATTCGTCTCACAGTACGGGCATTGCAATTTATTGCCCTGGCCACATCTGCTGCCTCCTTGCAGCATGCCTAAGGCACATTCACACAAATGAGCAGGGACCCTGGGCATCTTTCTTTTCATGTATTTCAGAGTCAGTAGAAAGGCCTCTTAGTGTCTTAAGTGTTCATAACTGTGACCTTAATTGCCTACCATCTGTAAGCTGTTAGTGTCTTAACGACCGTTCCACAGGTGCATGGTCATTAATTGTTTATGGTTCATTGAACAAGCATGGGAAACCGTGTTTAAACCCTTTACAATGAAGACCTGTGAAGTTATTTGGATTTTAAAAAAATTATCTATTAAAGACAAGGTCCTGAAAAAAGGACTTTTCTTTTTTTGCTGAGTTTAGTTTTGATGTCTTCGCTATAAAACCTTTGACCGGTAGTGTACATATTATCATGAATTTCACTTGTGATTTAAACTTGAATGTGTTGTAATTGTGTATGTATTGTAATATCCATGTATTTCAGTGTCTTCGCCTGCAATGTAGGTTATCAGTAACAACTTGAACTTGAATGTGCCAGAGATCTACATTTGCTCCTTGCTCCAGGGGTGTAGTACTACTATGGCAGACCCTAAAACAACACATCTCACTGCACCTATCTGGTGTTTGTTTTTTACAGACAAGTGTGGTGTGTTCCTTGACCTCTATTATCAAAGCAAGTAACTTTTTCAAAATGCCCTCCATTTGATTTTTACAAATATTTATCCTGGTTATTCATTCACGTAGTCCTACATATCTTATAATAATCAATAGCTTCCAGTCCAAATGACAAATACATCTAAAACCACTTGACCTCCCTCCATTGTACACCCATTATAATTGCAATTTTTTTATTTAACAGATTTTATATGAATATTTTCTGTGATGGGTCTAATTTTCAATAGCTCACTCTCCATATGAGCTGCAGATCTACAGCCAATTGCGGTGGTTTCGTGATCTCTCTTATCAAATGGACATCTTTTATTTTTTCAAAATTCCTCCCTGTTGATTTTCTACAAATATGTATTATATTACAGCTGTGGTTATTCATTTACGTACAGATCAAATGTTCAATAGCTTCCACTCCAAATTACATATACATCTAAAATCACTTGAGGTTAGGTCTCTGAACTCCCTCGTCCATAGTACCAAAGACACTCGTTAAGAAACAAAAAAATGAACTAAAGCTGTTTAGAAACTCGTGCTACCGCATCAAGCTACTCTGGTCCTGGTGACAGCTGATCAGATGGGGGATAGCCGACACTACGGAACTAGCTATCCGTACAGCCGTCAACGAAATCAGACAAAGGGGTGTGAGGAAGTAAATGTTTTACACGATTGAATCAAGAAAGAGTGGATTAAATATGAATGTTAACTAGCTTGTTAGCTTATTTTTTTTTATAGCTACCGTGTTATCTAGGAAGGTAGGCTACACGTTAGCTAGCCAGCCAAACGTAAACGCTTTTCCCCTAAAGCTTTTGAGGCCTGTTCATCCTGACACTTTATTTTATAGTTCGTTAACCGAGGACACAACCAGCTCATTTGCGAGGTAAGTAACTTGCGAGCCATTTTTCGTTGCTGTACTAGGACCAACAAGCATCTCACGAGAGCCAACATTGGCAGCGTAGCCTATACCTATTTCTAGGTATCGTGTGGGAAATGGCTTTGAACTATTTATGTTAACCTGTTGATGCCAGATAGTAAGCTAACGTTAAGGTTATAATTTGGAAATCTAATTATAGCTAGCTAGTTTAATAAAAGTTCTCAGTCAGATATAGTTAACTACAGTACAGGTAACTCATTAGCAATTTTAACATGGCTGTTACAGCCAGTCAATTGATCCTTGGTGTAAATTGGTCATAGCAAACTAACGTTAGTTAGCTTGCTAGTCAGCTACATTTCCCTGAAATATAACTGCCAAACAACCGTCTATAATGTTAGCCGGAGTTGCTGATTAACATTACTAGCTAACGTTAGCTACATAAGTTAATTTCGAAGAGTATTTTGTTTTTCTTCAACATGTAGCTAGCTATTCTTTCTATACATGTTATTTTACACAGGTTAGAGTTTGGGAAGTGCACGTGGACTTCCACCCGCTAGAATGGTTTTTGCTCACTGTAGGTAGCACTGCTGATCTGTGCTACTCCCTCCTAGCTATCTGCCATCCGCAGCAGCAGGATGACTGACGTCCCCATCCGAATCATCATGAGACGCCTCCACCAGGGCTCCAAATGATATGATAGTAGCTAGCTGGATTGCATTCTGTGCCAGCAGGAGTCTTGTGCAGGTTCTGCTGCTCTCATTGGAGCAGTTATCGCTACGGTTTTGGGAAAGCCTTGAGACATCCGGGACTATGGGAAACAGCTGCGTTTGTAGAGAAGAAAGTGATGTGGAGGATGGATCCGCAACTCGCAGGCAACTCAGGCGAGTTGATCATCCCGCTGCCGATCCCCCTGAGGCACGAAGCAGTCGGCCCCGGGACCCTGTCAGACCCCCACGGCGTGGCCGGGGACCCCATGAACCCCGCCGGAAGAAACAAAACGTGGATGGGTTGGTGCTGGACACACTAGCTGTGATCAGGACTCTAGTTGACAAGTAAGTGTTTGAAATGTAGTCTAATTCCCAACCAAGCTAGTGGACATGGCATGCATAATAAACTTTGCTTCCCTTCACAGGTCGTGTTATGTGTCTGGACTGTAGTACAGTTTGTTCAGATTGTGCAGGCTCTTTGTTGGCACTTCAGACATTCACAGCACACACCTCTGGGGTCTTAAGATGTTTGAGGGGTGTGTAAACTCTCACTCGGGATAGGCTTACATCTTGGTACAAGCTTGTTGGCCATTGAGGTGTTATCCTCCAGACAGCCTCCTCTGCTCCCTCAGAACCCTGTCAATAGTGTTTAGGCTGACTGAATGCTTCCTCAGAGCTATAGAGGTCGGGGTATGATTTTACGCTCTAATGATGAAGGACTTGAACCTGTGAGCAGAGACAGATTCTTCTCTGGGATTATCCTCCAGGAGGAGTTCTCAAGGGAGCATTAGGTCTGCTGTCATTGGTCAGATTTACAGACAGGATGAGGGAGGCCAATGTGCCAGCCTCTATCAGACAAAACAACATCCTCAACAGTTACAGCCATCCATCGCACTGTTCTGCTCTGCCTCTAGCTTGTCATCTGAATTTCATAACTACTTAGAGCAAGAGACTTAACAATGCACCCACACATTACATGTGATGATTATTGAGCGTCACTGTCACAAGATTCTCTGTTCACAATCACTTTTGTTTTTAGCGACCAAGAGCCCCCCTACTCCATGATCACGCTGCATGAGATGGCTGAAACGGGTAAGACAAATGTCCTTATATGGTACTGTACATGAGCATTGATGTAATACATGGATTTCATAAGTTTCTCAAGAAAGATTATTCATTTTCTTCAGTATCAGATAGAACAGTAAGAGGAGCTCTGTCCTCTGTGGCTGTCTCCTGTGTCAAATTAAGTAATTAGTGTGTCCTCTTCGTAGCTGTAACCTCTGGATATCGATAGAGTGGATCATAAGGTTTCCCAGGCTTTGCCAGTCATTACCCTCTGTTAAAGGCTCTTCTAGCCTACACAATGATACTAATGCAGGCTTCCCATTCAGTCTCTAAGGCAATAATGAAATGCCTTTGTGCCTGCCTATTAGTCATGACAATCTCACCTGATCCCACAGCAAGATTGTGTTCATTTTACATTGAGACTTTTACTATTCCCTATTAATGCAGATTGTTTTTGAGAACCAGACCCATAGTGCCAGAGCATGGTGCTAGTTCTTGTGGACAGTCAGTGGCAGGTCTGAGCCTCTCTTTAGCTGGTTTCAGAGGTGGATCTAGTGGGGCCTAACAGTCTTAACATATGTATCCAGCCCGCCAGCTTGTCTCTCCTCTCGTTGCCCAGTCCCACTAGGATTTTGTGACTTTTTTGTGATTTCAGCGGCCAAAAATGCTTGATTTAGTGGCATCTTTTCAGAAATTCTGAGCTACATTTTGCAATGTTTTTTTTTCATGTTAATTTCAAATAAAGCAATAAAAAGTAATGTGCTCTGTTTTAGGACGATTTTTAAGCAGAATACATAATACCCCCAAAAATTGAAGCATTTAAAGTGCTCAATTTGGTTTATTTTCAACATTTAAAAAATGCATTCCCCCATAATCTGTAGGTACTAAAAAAGATTAAACTAGGATAAAAGAAACACTTGGGGTCCAAGCTGCATTTAAGACCTATTATATCTCAAGGTCAACTTGAGACAAAGTGCTGTTTCTTTTTTTGAAGAAACGCAGCTCTTTTTCTGAACATAATGAGAGGTGAAAAATAACAATTGCACCAATTAATTAGATAAAATATATATCCGTGTGTCATTCATAATCCACTCACACACACCTCTCGTCTCCATCAGGCTTGGGGCATGCTATAAACACGAGATGAACCTCCCATTCCCACCCACACTCTCTCAAAAAAACAAATGGATTCAAAGCTGATCAATCGCTTTCAATTTGAGGATCAATATTTATTTCGCATAAGTTGTCTTCAAAATACTTGATTGTGATTATTTATTTATTTTTCCTGAAAAGGTCGTAAGGGAGATAAACAACAGAAAATGTAAAAATAGAGTATTGTGGTTGATATGTACTTTTAAAACAGTATTACCGTTTATAAAAAATTCCAGGAAGATTGTACTTTCGTGATCCGTATTAAGTTTTACAGAGTTTAAAACGGAAAATCTGACAAATTGCACTCATAGACATCGTGGGGAGAGCAGAATGCCAACCACCCTACTAAAGCCAAGGTTAGCGGAGTAAAAGTTTGAGTAAAATGCCACTCACCTTGATTCTTTCAGCGCTTGCCACAGTCTTTCCTGCTACCACTTCAGTCATGGTGATCTGCCGCTGCTGTGGGAACTGTTCTCACATTCTCATATGCTTTGCTGATTCGAAGTGACTGTTGATTGTCGACTTTCTCTTGTGTTCCAGCACAACGTTACAAGGTGTGCAAAACAATTTCCCACCACTTTCATGTAAAACATTTGGAAATTGTTTCGCACTTTAGCTGTTATTTTTTGATGGCAAATGATTGATTTCTGTTCATTGTACTGTGGCTGTCAGCCATCAACAATCAGCCATCTTCGCACGTGAAAACACTGACAGGCCGTGGGGGGAAAACTTTGCTGACGTGTGGTTGGATTGGACCATTTTCCACGGTAATTGGTCAAAACTAGGAACCCGCTTTAATGCACTAAAAGGGCGGGGATTGGTCAAAATTGTGAGCTTTCGCATAATATTGATTGTTTTGATTTTGCATTGAATTTTGCAATTGCAGAATCCTGGGGGGACTTGTTGCCACAGCTGTGTACGGTTTACTTTATTTATAAGTGCATCTGTTGTTTTAATGGTTGAGAGAGACTGGTAGCTTTGGAGTTGGGCAGTCAGGTGTTGAGTCACTGCGACTGGGAAGGGTAGAATGGAGTTATTTTTGGGCCTGTTATCGGAAATAGGAGTGGGATTTTTCTAATGTTACACACTGATGTTTTGGATATCTGTAAAAGGGTAATTCCCCGTGAACGGAATTGCGCTGAGACACACTGATTTTTCACTTTAAAATGTATGCCAAACAAAGTTGAACAAACCATCCATCTACACTACATGGCCAAAAGTATGTGGACACTTTACATTAGTGGATTTGGATATTTCAGCCACACCTGTTGCTGACAGGTGTATACATTGAGGACTCAGTGACTTTCAAAGTGGCACCGTCATAGGATGCCACCTTTCTAACATGTCAATTCGTCACATTTCTGCCCTGCTAGAGCTGCTCCGGTCAACAGTAAGTGCTGTTATTGTGAAGTGGAAACGTCTAGGAGCAACAATGGCTCAGCCGCAAAGTGGTAGACAAGCTCACAGAACTGGACCGCTGAGTGCTGAAGCGTGTAATGTGTAAAAAATAATCTGTCCTCTGTTGCAACACTCACTACTGAGTTCCAAACTGCTTTTGGAAGCAACGTCAGCACAAGAACTGTTAGTCAGCAACTTCATGAAATGGGTTTCCATAGCAGAGCAGCGGCACACAAGCCTAAGATCGACATGCGCAATGCCAAGCGTCAGCTGGAGTGGTGTAAAGCTTGCCGGCTTTGGACTCTGGAGCAGTGAAAACACGTTCTCTGGAGTGATGAATCACACTTCACCATCTGTCAGTCCAAAGGACGAATCTGGGTTTGGCTGATGCCAGGAGAACTCTACCTGCCCCAATGCATAGTGCCAACTGTAAAGTTTGTTGGAGGAGGAATAATGATCTGGGGCTGTTTTTCATGGTTTGGGCTAGGCCCCTTAGTTCCAGTGGAGGGAAATCTTAACGCTACAGCATACAATAACATTCTAGATCATTCTGTGTATCCAACTTTGTGCCAACAGTTTGGGGTAAGCCATTTTTCAGCATGACAATGCCCCTGTGTATAAAGTGAGGGCAAAACAGAAATGGTTTGTCAAGGTCAGTGTAGAAGAACTTAACTGGCCTGCACAGAGCCTTGACCTCAACCCCATCGAACACCTTTGGGATGAATTGGAATGCCGACTACAAGCCATCAGTGCCAATAATGCTCTTGTGGCTGAATGGAAGCATGTCCCCGCAGCAATGTTCCAACATCTAGTGGAAAGCCTTCCCAGAAGAGTGGAGGCTGTTTTGCAGCAAAGGGGGGACCAACTCCATGTTAATGCCCATGATTTTGGAATGAGATGTTTGATGAGCAGGTGTCCACATACATTTAACAAATTACACTGAACATTTTACAAAAACACATTTGTTAACAGAATTTCTGTAAAATCTCCCTCCGCTTTTTTATGTACCACGTTTACCAAAAACTTTAAATATTTGCTCCGAATTAAGATTCAAAGATGTCTGCAGAAGGAATGGGGTGTCAGCTATGAAATGACACCTTGACTTATTCAACTACAGTAAGTAAAGTGGATTTACAGCCGTTACCATAATTACATCACCGGTCCCTGATCTCTACTTTCCAGAAATGCATAATAATGGATATGAATGTCATTCTCTTCATGACGATATAGTCTGAATTGTAGGGCCCTATAAAATCTGCGTCGCTGTGAATGTGGACAGAATCATGTAATCCAGACATTTTTTAAATGGAATTCAACAATATTTTTAGTAGGAAATCAATTAAATGTATTGAATTTATTAAAACATTTATTAATATGCCTAAAATGATCATAAGCCATGAACAAAATGCATCAGTGATTCCTATTTTCCTTAAACTTTCTGAAGAGGAAATGCAGTAATGCCCCTGTCTTTGTGGGTACATTTCTACTACTTTGTGTAGTTGTTAGTGATTTTTTTTATTTTACCTTTATTTATCTAGGCAAGTCAGTTAAGAACAAATTCTTATTTTCAATGACGGCCTAGGAACAGTGGGTTAACTGCCTGTTCAGGGGCAGAACGACAGATTTGTACCTTGTCAGCTCGGGGGTTTGAACTTGCAACCTTCCGATTACTAGTCCAACACTCTAACCACTAGGCTACCCTGCCGCGATATGTCATCTGGTAGATGGAAAGGCATTCTCGAAAACCCTCTCAATTAAATGTTAACTGCAAAGTAGCCTGATATTATGATTATTTGCATCAATAAGTATCTTGCTGGTGGGCAGTTGAATTAGGGTATCAACACAACAACAACAAAATTTCAGACCCTGTGGTGTCCTGATGGGGTGTAAGCATTGTTGCGGACTTACAACATCACAGTTTTTGTTTTTCTATTACAGTATGATTTTGAGAGCAAAAAAATGGAGAAGAAACGAAACCTGGGAAGAAGCCCAGGAGAAAGCATAATTAGGATTAAAAATAAACTGATGTAGTAGTACAGGGATAGGCAACTGATGGCCTGATGGCCTCCCTTTTTGTGGACCGCGTCTACATTTTTGTATTTTATGAACTCAGTCAGTCTCAACTTACTGTTGAGCGTTAGAATAGTAGAATGCACAATGTGCAATTTCGAAATGTTGTGCATCATCAATTTCTCTCTCTGTCAGTCACTAACCATATTTACATCCACAGCGTTTATGCAAGTGAAGTCATACTGTATAAAAAAATCACGACAGCTGTGATGGAAACACAGTTTCGGTACAATTTGATAAATGCCAACAGATAATTTGTTTGTTTGACATGGTGGGATCCAACATAATTTCGCTTGGGGACCCCAAAAGGCTAGAGCCAGCTCTGACTGCATGCATGGGTATGAATGTGGGTACACAGACCGACGAGCAACCGCGGCCCCCTGACGAGCAACTGCGGTCCCCCACCCTATCAAAGTTGTCCATCCCTTTTTATAGGGCTCTAGAATAGGTACACAAAAGTAAGAAGGATATTGCATACTTCTATTCCTCACACTGGCTATTATTTTAATGAGCTCTGCCCTCCAAAAAACACCTCATTTGGTTGGTTAGGACCAAACCTGAACCAATTATAGAGGTCTGTTTCACAAGTTTGGACATCAAAGTACAGCACAGTAGAGCTCAGTATAGTACAATACAGTACATTATACTGTACTCATACAGTACACTGTACTGTGTAGTGTTGTCACGATACCAGAATTTACTTCGATACCAGGTTTAGCATCATGATACTCAATGCCAGAATTATACCACGGCAAAACAATAAAGCATATTTATATAAAAAATGTGTTTCAGCGGTAGCATGGCTCTCGACCTTCGCCTCCCAAGTCCGTAGGGGAGTTGCAGCGATGGAACAAGACTAAATACCAATTTGGAATCGGGGAGAAAAAGGACTAAAAAACAAATGTGTGCGGTTTTAACTGTACCGGGCAGAAGGCGTGTATGGTGTCATGTGGGCGAGCGGTTTGCAGATGTCAACAGAGTTCTCCATGGTGGCTGTGGCGTTATGGCATGGGCAGGCATAAGATGCAGACAACGAACACAATTGCATTTTATCGATGGCAATTTGGATGCACAGAGTTACCGTGACGAGATTCTGAGGCCCATTGTCGTGCCATTCATCCGCCGCAATCGCCTCATGTTTCAGCATGATGAGGCACAGACCCATGATGCAAGGATCTGTACACAATTCCTGGAAGCTAAAAATGTGTCTGCATACTCACCAGACATGTAACCCATTGACTCTCTTTGGGATGCTCTGGATCAACGTGTACGACAGCGTGCTCCAGTTCCCGACAATATCCAGCAACTTCGCACAGCCATTGAAGTGGAGCCTGATCAACTCTATGCGTAGGAGATGTGTTGTGCTGCATGAGGCAAATGGTGGTCACACCAGATACTGACTGGTTTTCTGATCCACGCCCCTACTTTTTTTAAGGTACAATATCTGTGACCAACGGATGCATATCTGTATTCCCAGTCATGTGAAATGCATAGATTAAGGCCGAATGAATGTATTTCAATTGTCTGATTTCCTTATATGAACTAACTCAGTGAAATCTTAGAAATTGATGCATGTTGAATTTGTTTTTGTTCAGTGTAGTTTGCAGGGGTCTTCACTTCAATATTGTCTTAATCAAGACTTAATCTGGTCGACATTTTCTAAGAGCCCTTTTCTATCTTTTTGACCAGAAATCAACGCCTTTGCTTCTTCCTCGTTTTTAGGATGTAAAATGGATATGTATATGGGTTCATTTCTCAATATTGATGCTTAGCTTTCATTTGACACTCAATTTCATATACTCCTATGAGCTGTTGCTCTTCATGGGTCCTTTTACATGGAAATGTCCAAAAGACATCCATCTGCCTTGTGCTGCTGTTGCCACAGAAGTTAAAATTGAGTTACATAGTTTAACGCAGGGAAAGGTTAGAAATTATTCAATTATATTGAATTAAGGGTGGCTAGGGGGAAGAGAAGCCAAAATAATACCTCACTTTCCACCAAATTCAACAGTAATTGAGTTTCAGTTTCTGGCCAGTTGAGTGATGCACAATACGCCTCAAAGCAGACGTGCTTAGACATTAAACCTCAGACCGCACATATCTGCATCTAGTGTGACAACTACAAATAGGCTGTTAATTAACCAGTTTTGCTATCCCCTGCTAACCTCCACCTTTTCCCCCTACCCTACCCCCTGTGCCACCCTAAGATGACGGCTGGTTGGAGGTGGTCCAGTCTCTGATCCGAGTCATACCGCTGGACGACCCACTGGGACCAGCTGTGATTACCCTGCTGCTTGACGAGTGCCCACTGCCCACCAAAGTGAGTATTAGTTACCACCTGGGTCTCGTCTGTGTAATGCCTCCAAGATCCATCTTCCTTGCCTAATGCCTACACAAAACTCAAATTCAAAGCTCAACTTCCCAAAGCATGGCCATCCACTCTTAGACACTCATTGATAGCAGCTGATTACAACACACCAAGCTCATGTTCCAGTAGGGATGGGGGTGTGGGATTGATAGTTACTAAAAAAATAACTAGGGTTGAGGAGTGATGTTGCCACTACAGTGCATCTGTAAGATGGTTGGAGACAAGGTTTCCAGTTCAGGGTACTTATTAACTAACTAAAAAGTACAGTACAGGGACATTGGAGCACATGGGGTTAGGATGTAGATTTGATGGCTTGTAAGGCCAGTAGGTAAGTTTGTGATACAAGTTATGATATGAGGTTGTAGTTCTGGGGGTTATAAAATTGAGATGTTAACATACAATCATGACTGACAAGTTCAAAAGGATAAGAAATTGAAAGTAGCAAACAAACTGAGGATGTACAGTGCCTTTGGAAAGTATTCAGACCCCTTTACCTTTTCCACATTTTGTAAGGTTACAGCCTTATTCTAAAATGGATTAAATAGTCCCCCCTCATCAATCTACACACAATATCCCATAACGACAAAGCAAACAGTTTTTAAATACATTTTTGCTAAATTAGAAAAATGAAATAAAAAGTATTCTTACCCTTTACTCTGTGCTTTGGTGAAGCATCTTTTGGCAGTTAGTATCTCTATTTTATAACATCCTTGAGTCTTCTTTGGTATAATGCTACAAGCTTGGCACACCTGCTTCTCTGCAAATCCTCTCAAGCTCTGTCAGGTTGGATGGGTAGCGTTGCTGCACAGCAATTTTCAGGTCTCTCCTGAGATGTTCGATCGGGATCAAGTCCGGGCTCTGGTTGAGCCACTCAAGGACATTCAGAGACTTGTCCCGAAGCCACTCCTGCGTTGTCTTGGCTGTGTGCTTAGGGTTGTTGGGACTGGAGCAGGTTTTCATCAAGGATCTTTCTGTACTTTACTGTACTTTACAAGTCTCACAGTCCCTGCAGCTGAAAAACATCCCCACAGCATGATGCTGCCACCATCATGCTTCTCCGTTGGATGGTACCAGGTTTCCTCCAGACGTGACGCTTGGCATTCAGGCCAAAGAGTTTATTTTTTGTTTCATCAGACCAGAGTATCTTGTTTCTCATGGTCAGAGTCCTTTAGATGCCTTTTTGGTAAACTCCAAGTGGGCTGTCGTGCCTTTTACTGAGGAGTGGCTTCAGTCTGGCCACTCTACCATAAAGGCCTGATTGGTAGAGTGCTGCAGAGATGGTTGTCCTTCTACAAGGTTCTCCCATCTCCATAGAGGACCTCTGGAGCTCTATCAGAGTGACCATCGGGTTGTTGGTCACCTCACTGACCAAGGCCCTTTTCCCCTGATTCTGTCTCTGAGTTCTACAGACAATTCCACCGAACTCATGGCTTGGTTTTTGATATAGGCCTGTTTTCGCATTGTCATTATGGGGTATTGTGTGTAGATTGCTGATATTTTTTTATTTAATCCATTTTAGATTGAGACTGTTACATTACAATGTGGAAAAAGTCAAGGGTCTGAATACTTTCTGAAGGACCTGTATATACGAAGGTATGTGGACACCCCTTCAATGAGTGGATTTGGATATTTCAGCCATACCCGTTGCTGACAGGTGTATAAAATCGAGCACACAGCCATGCAATCTTCATTGACAAACATTGGCGGTAGAATGGCCTTAAGAGTTCAGTGACTTTCAACGTGCCACCGTCATAGGATGGCACTTTTCCAACAAGTCAGTTTGTCAAATTTCTTCCCTGCTAGAGCTGCCCCGGTCAACTGTAAATGCTGTTATTTTGAAGTGGTAGGCCACACAAGCTCACAAAACGAGACCGCCGAGTGCTGAAGCACGTTAAAATTGTATCTCGGTTGCAACACTCACTACTGACTTCCAAACTGCTTCTGGAAGCAACGTCAGCACAAGGACTCTTCATCGGGAGCTTCATGAAATGGGTTTCAATGGCCGAGATGCCGCACACAAGCCTAAGATCACCATGCGCAGTGCCAAGCGTCACCCCTAATGGTGTAATGCTTGCCGCCATTGGGCTCTGGAGCAGTGGAAATGCATTCACTGGAGTGATGAATCACACTCCCCCATGTGGCAAACCGACGGACGAATCTGGGTTTGGCGGATGCCAGGAGAACACTACCTGCCACAATGCATAGTGCCAACTGTGAAGTTCGGTGGAGGAGGAATAATGGTCTGGGGCTGTTCTTTCATGGTTCGGGCTTGGCCCCTTAGTCCCAGTGAAGGGAAATCTTAACGCTACAGCCTACATTGACATTCTAGATTCTGTGCTTCCAACTGTTTGGCAGCAGGTTGGGGAAGAGGCCCTTTCCTGTTTTAGCAAGACAATGCCCCTGGGCGCAAAGCGAGGTCCATACAGAAATGGTTTGTTGAGATCGGTGTGGAAGAACTTGACTGGCCTGCACAGAGCCCTGACCTCACCTTTTTGGGATAAATTGGAATGCTGACTGCGAGCCAGGCCTAATCGCCCAACCTCACTAATGCTCTTGAGGCTTAATGGCAGGAAGTTCACGCAGCAATGTTCTAACCTCTAGTGGAAAGCTTTCCCAGAAGAGTGGAGGCTGTTACAGCAGCAAAGGGGACCAACTCCATATTAATGCCCATGATTTTGGAATGAGATGTTCGGCGAGCAGGTGTCCACATACTTTTGGTAATGTAGTGTTTCTAACATGCTGAAGTGACACGTAATTTTACTGAAGTGACAAGTAATTTGGCAGCATTATATAAACTTCAACTAAAAATTCTTATTTATACATGTTCTTAGATAAAATAATAAAATATATTTTCCTTGTTTCATTTCATTATCATAAACAAATTGTACATATATTTCAATTCCAAAAGGAAACTATAAAATAACACATGGAATCATGTAGTGACCAAAAAAGGGTTAAACAAATCTAATTATATTTTATTTTTGAGATTCTTCAAAGTAGTCACCCCTTGCCTTGATGACAGCTTTGCACATTGTTGGCAATATCTCAACCAGCTTCATGAGGTAGTCACCTGGAATGCATTTCAATTAACCGGTGTACCTTATTTTGTGCAATTTCTTTCTTTCCTTCCTTAATGCATTTGTGCCGACAAGGTAGGTGTGGTATACAGAAGATGGCTCTATTTGGTAAAAGATCAAGTCCATATTCTAGCAAGAACAGCTCAAATAAGCAAAGAGAAATGACAGTCCATCATCACTTTAAGACATGAAGGGCAGTCAATCTGGAAAATTTCAAGAACTTTGAACGTTTCTTCAAGCGCTATGATGAAACTGGCTCTCATGAGGCCCGCCACAGGAAAGGAAGACCCAGTGTTACCTCTGCTATAGAGGGTAAGGTCATTAGAGTTAACTGAACTTCAGATTTGGCGAAGTAGGTTGTAATTCGATGATAAATTAACAGGCACCGCATTGATTATCCAATGCAGGACAAGCTAGATCAACTAGTAATATCATTAACCATGTGTAGTTAACTAGTGATTATGTTTTGATTGATTTCTTTTACAAGGTAAGTTTAATACTAGCTAGCAACTTACCTTGACTCCTTGCTGCACTCGCGTAACAGGTAATCAGCCTGCCACGCAGTCTCCTCCTGGAGTGCAATGTAATTGGCCATAATCAGTGTCTAAAAATGCTGATTACCGATATGAAAACTAATCGGTCGACCTCTGATCTCAACATCAACTGTTCAGAAGAGACTTCATGAATCAGGCCTCCATGGTCAAATTGCTACAAAGAAACCACTACCAAAGGACACCAGTAAGAAGCAGAGACTTGCTTGGGCCAAGAAACCGGAGCAATGGACATTAGACCGGTGGAAATCTGTCCTTTGGTCTGATGAGTTCAAATTTGAGATTTTTGGTTCCAACCGTGAGACGCAGAGTAGGTGAACAGATGATCGCCGCATGTGTGGTTCCCACTGCGAAGCATGGAGGAGGTGGTGTTATGGTGTGGGGATGCTTTGCTGGTAAACACTGATTTTATTTAGAATTCAAGGCACAGTTAACCAGGATGGCTACCATAGCATTCTGCAGTGATACACCATCCCATCTGGTTTGGGACTATCATTTGTTTTTCAACAGGACAATGACCCAAAACACACCTCCAAGCTGTGTCGGGGGTATTTGACCAAGAAGGAGAGTGATGGAGTGCTGCATCAGATGACCTGGCCTCCACAATCATCTGACCTCAACCTATTTGAGATGGTTTGGAATGAGTTGACCACAGAGTGAAGGAAAAGTAGCCAACAAGTGCTCAGCATATGTGGGAACTCCTTCAAGGTTGTTGGAAATGCATTCCAGGTGAAGCTGGTTGAGAGAATGCCAAGAGTGTGCAAAGCTGTCATCAAGGCAAAGGGTGAATACTTTGAAGAATCTCAAATATATTTTGATTTTAAAAAATCGGTTACTACATGATTCCATATGTTATTTCATAGTTGATGTCTCCCCTATTATTCTACAATACAGAAAATAGTTTTTTTTTAAAACAACAAAAAAAAAAAAAACTTGAATGAATAGGGGTCCAAACTTTTGACTGGTACTGTACAATAATGCAAAGTACTCACTTTCAGTCACGCACAACATGGAATGGAAAAGTTGGCCACCCCAAACATTCACCAACAAAAATAATTAAGACTGGAGGGAGAAACTGCTGCTTAAATAGTAAAGGGTATTAGGGATGTTAATCGCTCAGCCGCCCAAAATTAATTTGACCGGTCATGCTTATCAGTCTATAGGTGAATTTGCAGTGTCTTGGTTGACCAGAATTATTATTTAGCTGAAAATAGTAATGTACAGTGACTTTAAAGTAGTTGCCGTACGAAAGGTACTTTCTAATGGCTGTCTCTCGTCAGTGATCCGCGAGCAAGCTAGAACGGAGACTCGTTGCTATGCAACTCCGAATCAGGCTGCAGGGAGGAGCAGCACGAGCAGCTAAGAAGAGCTGTGCCAGCAACCAAAGTTTCACAACATTTCTCTACTGTTCATATCTACTTTTTTTAATTGTCCAGAAGCCAAAGGCACAATCCTACTCATATTAACAACCCATCTTATATGTTGCATATTTACGTTTTCCCTCTTTCTCAGTTTCTAACGGAGACGTTCATCACTCTGTCACATGAAACGGCTCTCATCAGGTGCATCTTTTCGAACCGTGTTTTCCCACATTGTAATTTAGGAAATGTTTGTAAATGATGTATTTATTACATTCTCTGCTTCATTACAATAGTTGCATGTTTAATATGAGAGGATAGACTTGCCATAGTCACTTTTTTTCAAAGCTAATGAAAAATATTCAGTTACTTCCATGCATAGGATTTTCGGTTTAAAGGATTTTTAAGCCTTGATACAATTGAGACATGGATTGTGTATGTGTGCCATTCAGAGGGTGAATGGGCAAGAAAAAATATTTTAAGTACTTTTGAATGGGGTATGTTGGTAGGTGCCAGGCACACTGCTTTGAGTGTGTCAAGAACTGCAATGCTGCTAGGCTTTTCACGCCCGATCGATTCCTGTGTGTATCAAGAATGGTCCACCACTCAAAGGACATCCAGCCAACTTGACACAACTGTGGGAAACATTGGAATCCACATGGGCCAGCATCCCTGTGGAATGTTTCCACACCTTTTGTAGTATCCATGGCCCGATTTAATTGAGGCTGTTCTGAGGGCAAAATGGGGTGCAACTCAATATTAGGAAGGTGTCCCTAATGTTTTGTACACTGTGTGTACTGTGCCTTCAAAACCTATTCACACCCTTAGATTTTTCCCCACATGTTGCGTTACAGCCTGATATTAAAGTTGATTAAATATATATTTTTTGTCACTGGCCTACACACAATACCCCTTAATGTCAATGTGGATTTATGTAATAAAAATAATAAATTAAAATTGAAAGGCTGAAATGTCTTGACACAATACATATTCAACCCTTTTGTTATCGCAAGCATGAATAAGTTCAGGGGTAGAATATTTCGTAACAAGTCACGTAATCGCTCTGTGTGCAATAATAGTGTTTAACATGATTTTTGAATGACAACCATGTCTCTGTCCCCCACACATACAGATAATTGTAAGGTCCCTCAGTTGAGCAGTGAACACTGATTCAACCACAGAGGCCAGGGAGAATATCCAATGCCTTTCAAAGACCGGCACCTAATGGTAGATAAAAAAATACAAAAATCAGACATTGAATATCCCTTTGATCATGGTGCAGTTATTAATTATATTTAGGATGGTGTACCAATACTTCCAGTCACTACAAAGATACAGTTGTCCTTACTAACTCAGTTGCCAGAGAGGAAGGAAAAAGCTCAAGGAGTTCACCACGAGGCCAATGGTGACTTTAAAACAGTTAGAGTTGATAGCTGTGACCGGAGAACACTGCGGCTCGATCAACAACATTGTAGTTAATCCACAATACTAACCTAATTGACAGAGTAAAAAGAACACAGCCTGTACAGAATAAAGATATTCCAAAACATGCATCCTGTTTCCAACAAGACACTAAAGTAATACTGCAAAAAAATGTGGCAAAGCAATTGACTTTTTGTCCTGTCTACAAAATGTTATGTTTGGGGCAAATCCAATACAACATAACTGAGTACCACTCTACATATTTTCAAACAGTGGTGGCTGCATCATGTTATGGGTATGCTTGTAATTGTTAAGGACTACAGAGTTTTTATGGATAAAAAAAAAGAAACGTAATGGAGCTAAGCACAGGCAAAATCCTAGAGAAAAGCTTGGTTGTCTGCTTTCCACCAGACACTGGGAGATTAATTCACCTTTCAGCAAGACAACATTTGCAAACAAATCTACACTAAAGTTACTTTCCAAGAAGACGGTGAAAGTTCCTGAGAGGCCGAGTTACAGTTGACTTAAATCTACAACTATGGCAAGGCCTGAAAATGGTTCTCTAGCAACGACCAAAAACTAATTTGACAGTGCTTGAATCATTATTTTAAAGAATAATGGGGAAATGCTGCACAGGTGTAAAAAGCTCTTAGACTTACCCAGAAAGCCTCACAACAAAATGTTGACTCGAAGGTGATTACTTATGTAAAATAGATTTTCTTTATTTCATTTTCAATAAATTTTGCAAACCTTTCTAAAATTGTATTGTGTGTAGATGGGTGGGGAAAAAATAATACACTTTGAATTCAGCCTGTAACACAACAAAACGTAGAATAAATCAAGGGGTATGAATACTTTCTGAAGAAACTGTATTATGAAAGAAAAGGCTATATGACGTTTCAATAGATTTCAAGAGACATTGTTTTCCTTCGTTGGGCTTTCAAAACAGTGCTTGTTTCCCCTCCTTTGTCAGGATGCTCTACAGAAGTTGTCTGAGATGCTGAGCTTGAGTGCCACTGTGGCCCGCCAGGATGCCATGATCCCTTCTAAGCACCGCAACACTACTGCTGTACTGGGCTGCCTGGCTGAGAAACTGGCTGGTAAGTGTGGATGCAACCTGATCTCCTTCATTCTCTTACACACACACACGTTTTTTTTACTATCCATGTAGGGACAATTGATTCCCATTCTAAATCCTATTTTTCTTAACCTAACTTTACCCTAATTGTTACTCTAAACCTAACCCTTAAGCCTAAAAAAATATTATTCCTTGTGAGGACTGGCGAAATGTCCCCACTTGTCCAAATTTTCCTTGTTTTACTAAACTTGATGAATTCTGGTCCCCACAAGAATGGTAAACCCCACACAGCACTTTATCTTACACACACACACACACACACACACTCTTGAACTCACATAATCAACAGTGAAAAATGAAAATGCTCTCAAGTGCTACAGGTTATTTGACCCTAGTTGACGAACCAGTATTTGGCATACCAAATGGTCATTGTGAACTGAAACAGCTGATCCTGCAGGTTTGAGTTGTATGCTTGTCATGACACGGCCAAAATGCTCTGCCTTTGCTCTGACAGTTCTGCTGAGCCTTCAGCACTGGGCTGGGGAGAGGGTGGCCAGGGTGAGACAACTCAGTCTGTCTGACATACCCAACAGGGGTTGCCTCTACTATTCAATGCCTGTCTGTTTACACCCCAAACTTTGAATTACACATAGTTTTTCTCTGGAAGCGTTGTTACTATTTCTTTGTATTATTATTTTTTAACTCTATCATTGGGAAGGGCTCGTAAGCAAGCATTTCACGGTAAAGTCTACACCCATTGTATTCGGCGCATGTGAAACATATTATATATAATTTTTGTTGGGAGTCCAATCCTGTCCCTTTACTGTGGCCCTTAGTGTTGTTCATTCACCTAACGACCACTCCACATGTCTCAGGTCCAGCCAGCATTGGACTCCTGAGCCCTGGAACACTGGGGTACCTGCTGGAGAGCCTGGTGAGACCACAACAAACATGTAGAACCACACAAATGCTGTTGCTCTGTCAATAGTCATATACTTGGGTTACATGTCATTTTTCTGTAGAATGAGGCTGAGACCTTGTCTAATTTATCTGAACATCTCTGTTCCCAGAGTTCTGAGGCACATCCTACTGTAATGCTCTTTGCCCTCATAGCCTTGGAGAAGTTCTCACAGACCAGTAAGTTTGTCCCCTTATCCTGCACATCGTTCTGAAGGTTGCTATGCTATCCCATTGGCCACAAAACGGACTAGTAACTGTTATATTTCCCTGTTGCAGGTGAGAACAAGCTAACAGTGTCTGAGTCGTGTATAAGTGAACGACTGGGGGTTCTGGAATCGTGGGCTGACCACACAGACTACCTGAAGCGCCAGGTCGGCTTCTGTTCCCAATGGAGCCTAGATAACCTCTGTGAGTAGTAGGGTACATCATGTTAGGGAGGACAGTTCTCATCCACTGACTGTTAATATTCTCTCCATCCTTTCTCCTCAGTCCTGAAAGATGGCCGTCAGTTCACCTACGAGAAGGTGAACTTGAGCAACATCAACGCCATGCTGAACAGCAACGACGTCAGCGAGTATCTCAAGATCTCTCCCAGTGGACTGGAGGTGAGGGGGCCTCTCTCTGTAACACGCCTGACAGAGCAGTGTGACTAGAATGATCCCTGTTGCGCACACAATAAATTATTATACTTGGTTTGTTATGCTAAATGCCAGTATCACACTGATCAGTATCACCCTGTTCCATAGAGATAATGGATCTGCCCTTTTCTCCACTCTCCCAAGGCGCGCTGCGACGCGTCCTCCTTTGAGAGTGTCCGCTGTACCTTCTGTGTGGACTCAGGCGTGTGGTACTATGAGGTCACAGTGGTCACCTCCGGGGTCATGCAGATTGGCTGGGCCACCAAGGACAGCAAGTTCCTTAACCATGTACGTGCTTACATGCTGTACTGCTACACACTGCAAGCAGTGTTTATTTCTGCTAGAGACTGAATGGCGTAATGTGTGTGTTTCAGGAGGGTTATGGGATAGGAGATGATGAATACTCGTGTGCATATGATGGCTGCAGGCAGCTAATCTGGTACAACGCTCGCAGTAAACCACACTCCCACCCCTGCTGGAAAGAGGGTAAGTGCATCCCAAACTCCATACAGTTTCATGTTGTAGCTCAGAGGCAGGCTGTAATGGCGAGATGTCTGTCAACACCTCGGCTTACACACATTTGTTACCAAACTACTGTCCCTTACAAGCATATGCTTAAGCCTTACACTTTCTTTGATCTGTAGGAGATGCCATAGGTTTCCTACTGGACCTCAGTAAGAAGCAGATGCTTTTCTACCTGAATGGACATCAGCTCCCCTCAGAGAAGCAGGTGTTTTCCTCTGCAACGTGAGTGTACACACCCTGCTCCTGCTTGCTCTATTTTCTGGCCATAATCCAAAGTGCACCCCACACAAGTATTAACATACTGTACATTTCAGTAACTCACTGCCACGTCCAATATCCTCATTAGTCTTCCTACTTCCTTTCTTTTTCCAGGTCTGGCTTCTTTGCAGCAGCAAGTTTCATGTCCTACCAACAATGTGAGTTTAACTTTGGGGCGAAGCCCTTCCGCCATCCCCCGTCTGTCAAGTTCAGCACCTTCAATGACTTTGCCTCACTGGCGTCTGATGAGAAGATTATCCTTCCCAGGTAAGTCTGAGCTAATGTAGCCTTGGGCAAAATGGTTAGGCTTTAAATGATCACTCTAGTTGAACAGGACATCTGCACATTATGTGAACTCCCATGTACCATTTAGTGACTGCTTGTGTGTTCCTCAGACACCGGCGCCTGGCCCTGCTCAAGCAGGTGAGCATCAGAGACAACTGTTGCACCCTCTGCTGTGACCAGATGGCCGATACAGAGCTGAGACCCTGCGGACACAGGTACAACAACTTCCCTCTCTGTTTCACACCTTGTACCTGTATTGAGTATCTAGCCATTTGCCTGTGTGTTACGGATCCTTATCTGGTCTCTGTGTGTTTTGTATCCTTAGTGGGATGTGTATGGAGTGTGCCTTACAGCTGGAGACGTGCCCGTTGTGTCGCCAGGACATCCTGACCCGTGTCAGACTCATCTCACATGTGTCCTGACACATCACCTTCAAACCAGGACATGAACGCTCCTCCCCTCCTCCTATCACCTTTATCCCAGTAATCAACCCGACCAATAGGACTGTGAGGCTGTGCCAGGGTTCCTGATCGGACCCTGGGCCTAATGTGAGGAGGGAGTAATGGGACCTGACAGAGCTCCAGTAGAGATACAGTGTGGGGGATAGGACAAGGAGGGGTAACCCTTTCTTCTGCACTCCATGGCGTGTTCTCTCTGTGAGGAGATGGGGCCCCCACAACCCGTCTGGGAGCAAAAAAAAGTGCTTGGCGAGTGAGGGGGCAGTGGGAGGAAGACAAATAGAGACATTACCAGGCAGCAGCATTTCCAGAATCACCCCATCAATCTTAATGTCATAAACTCTGTGTCTGCACATGGATCTGCCTAATGTTCCCTCTCTTAGGCTCTGGTCAATGTGTCCTGTGTAGCTCTGCTCAGAGGTTTTACATGTATCTGTGATTCTCTTGTTTTATTCTGACTAAACGTAAAGGCACAACAACGAAGAGACAGCCTTTGTTGGCTCAGTTGGCTGTGCCAATGATGTTAAGGCCCTGCTCGATCATACAATACTAGCACAGATTTGTCCCTCTCCTCTACTTGAAGCATTTCTGGGTTGAGTAACCATGCTGTTATAAATGAGATTGAACATTTTATGAAATAACTGTTACTCAAAATATTATTATATATCTACAATTCAAACAAAATATAATGAAATTGTGGTTATTGAAATCACAGCTAATCACATTTTAATTATGGGGTTATGTGAAGTGGTTGTGGAAAATCTGAAGGTACTACATCTCAATCAATACGAATGACTACATTTGGCCACAGTGTGTATATATGGAGGACCAGTTGTCTCCAGTCCATTCCTGACAATGAGTTAGTCATGGAAGAAATGAAGAGTTAAACGTTCAATTGTATCTGTTTTTAATGGAGTAGCCCCAGGGGTCACAAAGATGTGATTTACTGAATAATCATTGTTTTCTGGGTTATGATAATTGTAATAAATGTATTGTGTTGCTTGTCAACGATGCCAATTTTATTGACAAGATTTAGCAGGCTAGCTACATCACTACTAAACGCATCAGCCAAAATGTATGATGTGTATGCCACGCCGCATTATCATGGGACGAAAATAAATGTAGTCCATGATTGCAATAAAGGACCTATTAACGCACTTAAACATTGAAGGTTAATTTCAGTTAAACCGATGTTGAGAACCTGACCGTACCGTACTCTACTGTATTTACGGAACTAATCCGCTGGGATCTGTTTCCTCAAGGGATTTAATTTTCTGAAGGGAGCGTTTTTTTCGTTGCCTTGGTAATTTGGTGCCTTGGAAGCGATTACCGAAAATCCGACACGTTAGCTTGATAGCTAGCTAATTAGATTTAGAATGGACGTGAAAGAGCGAGGTAAGTAAACTTGACAAATTGTAAATCATAGCAATCATTGCCTTCCGACTTTATTTTTTATCTACTGCTGAGCTTATTAGCCTTTAGTGTGGTGACTTGTTTGCATGCTAATTTAATGTTCCATTAGGCTAGCTAGCTAATGTGTTGACATGTTACCTCATTGAGATCCTTTGTCATTTCTAATTATTTGCCATATCTAATGTTATTGTGCAATGCCTTATTATTTTTTTAGATCTGCTGGGTGGTGCAGAGAACATCGTTGAAATGATGGACTTAGAGGAAGAGAATTTTGCTGTTTCAAAGTATGTGTGTCTGAGGAAGTGAGTGAGGTAGCTAGGTTAGAAGATAATGATGGTTTATATTGTTTGGTTGCTGACTACGGTATGTTTTAACCTCTAGCTCATCAGATGCTGATGCTGCCTTTGATGCTGTCATTGGGAGTATTGAAGACATCATCATGGGTAAATTGCGGTCTTAGACATGTTTCAGTGTGTAAAGGTTAAATTAATTGCTAATATTACTAAATTTCCACCTTAGAGGATAGCTTCCTGCAACAGAGCTTCATGGAGAAACACTACCTGGAGTTTAATGACTCAGAGGAGAACAAACTCACCTACACACCCATCTTCAACGAATATGTAAAGCAGTGTTTATGTTAATCTGCCTCCCTTATTTGAACTAACTGTCATGTAATGTAGAGTGCATAAAATAACAACTGAAAGTATGTCTCGATCATACATGTTGTTTACTTTAACCTCAGATTCAGATGCTTGAGAAACGCCTCGAGCAGCAGCTGATGGAGAGGATTCCCTGTTTCAACATGAGCACATTTAACCATTTACTCAAGTAAGTACATTTCCCCTCAGGAGTAACTTTACATGCTGCCGCTAGGTGGCACATTGCCCCTTGTAAACCAAGTACACCTCACTGCAGAGTGCAACATGTATTTGTTCTTGTTTCACAAAAAAAAATGTTTTGTTTCAGGCAGCACAAAGATGAGGTGTCAGGAGACATCTTGGACATGTTGCTTACCTTTACAGATTTTATGGCCTTCAAGGAAATGTTAATTGACTACAGAGCAGTGAGTAACAACCCAGAATGTTTCCAATTGGATGTTTTTATTTTAGGATCTGCACTAATCATTTGTTAGAGAGGATTGTTTCCTCTGTTGTTGTGTGTCAGAAACATAGAGATAGGTGGAGGACTCTCGTGCCCAAAAACCAGTTTAGTATGGGCAGTGCCATTGAGGACTTTAACCATTTTGAAGTAGTCAACTGTGTGGGACTTCCTAAGGGTTAAGGAAGGATCTCATAATTCCATCCAGGTCACCAGGAAGAATCAGCCAATAAATTATACTTGTGATGAAACATTTCATAACTGTAGGTGGCAGTAAATCATCAACATTGGCTTTATACCTGTTCAAACAGAACATTACAGGTGGCACTATGCACCCTTTCAGTTTCTTTGCCAACTCATAGAAATAGTAGAAAAATAAAAGTGAGAGGAGATGGAGATGGCATCAATGGTGCTGCTTGTGCTCTCATAGACACCATGATGTGATGTCTATTCTCAGCACCTATACTTTCTGTCTTCAGGAGAGGGAGGGCCGAGGGCTGGACCTCGGTGATGGCCTAGTCGTGAGATCTCTTAGCTCTGCAACCTCTAAACCCATCACCTCCAGAACAACAGAACTGAAATAACTAATTAACAATCATCCCCAACCCTACAAACATGCACATTCATGTCAAATAGAGTAGTGCCGCTGGTGACCGAACATAAGTGTTCATGTCTTGCCCATGCTCACCTTTTTGTATTTGAACTGTTGCAGGTTTGCAATGGGAATGTTATAAGTATATTTTACATCTAGCCATTCTCTGATGAAGATGGATACTTTTGTCCTCATGGAACAAGTTTTTTAAAATTGAAATTGTGAACTCAATTATTTTGAGTTGTGTGTGTGATTTTTACAACAGTACACATGTCTGAAGTTCTAAAACGAACAGTATTTTTATTACGTCACGCACTCAGTGAATGTCACCGGTTTGTCCATATTTGCTTATGTCCCATTGTCTGTAAATAAGGGTTTCAAATAAAGACATTCTGTAAAATCACATTCTACTTTATTTTTAAAAAGTGTACTGGTGTGGATAAACCACAACGCACACATCACATGATTCTCTTGGTCTTCAGAATGAAAAACATTTCTGAATGCGTGTTGCACACAGACCATTGGGATGCCTGTGTATCTACAAGTATTACATTATAGTGTATCATTCATGACACTTTCCTAGAGTATATGATCATAGTGGTTATGTATGGGAGCACGTACAGTATGTGAATCATGAGTGAGTGTGCTGATAGTTGTGGGGTTACCATAGCAACATACTAAGGGGCTGCAAAATGCTTCCGGTGTTCATTCCAGTCATAATCTTGACATCTCAAATCTATTGATGTCTAGCTTCTTGTCTTGTCACTGTTCAGTTCACACTGTACAAGTCTCTGTGGTATGGAGAGGGTTTCTCAGGATAAGTAGTAGAGTAGTCCTATGCAGGACCAGAGTTGCAGACTGCATTACCTCCATTCGACTTCTAGGCCGTGTTGTAAAACAAGGCGCTGGCTCTGTATATGTTGGTACGATGCCAAAAAAACAGAACAAGTGAAACTCATAGTAAGACCAAATCAGACAGAGCAGAATGTTATCATAAAATACATGCCTGCATTCATTATTTCTCGATTGTCAGTTAATTGATATAGCTGATTTCTTAACTGGCAATGTCAAGTATAGGCAGGTGGGTTGTCAGTACTTGTCATATACAGTGAGACAAAAAAGTATTTAGTCAGCCACCAATTGTGCAAGTTCTCCCACTTAAAAAGATGAGAGAGGCCTGTAATTTCCATCATAGGTACACTTCAACTATGACAGACAAAATGAGAGAAAAAAAATCCAGAAAATCACATTGTAGGATTAATGAATTTATTTGCAAATTATGGTGGAAAATAAGTATTTGGTCACCTACAAACAAGCAAGATTTCTGGCTCTCACAGACCTGTAACTTCTTTAAGAGGCTCCTCTGTCCTCCACTCATTACCTGTATTAATGGCACCTGTTTGAACTTGTTATCATTATAAAAGACACCTGTCCACAACTTCAAACAGTCACACTCCAAACTCTACTATGGCCAAGACCAAAGAGCTGTCAAAGGACACCAGAAACAAAATTCTAGACCTGCACCAGGCTGGGAAGACTGAATCTGCAATAGGTAAGCAGCCACTGATAAGTGACAGAAACAGATGAGAAGCCCTTGTTTAGACAAGCACTCCCCTTACAGATGGCTAATTAGACTGAGTATGAATACATTCCAATCAATACTTACTCTTTTTTCATTGTCAAGCAGAAAACCATTCACCGGAAGTGCGGATATCCACATTCTATACAGTTATGGGTAGAATGAATAGAAAACACAGTTTGTATCTGGCCCTCCTACTACTTGATCTTTTTTCCACTAATTGGTATTTTGACCAATCACATCAGATCTTTTCATGTCAGATATTTTTCAGACTTGATCTAATTGGTCAAATAGGCAGCCTAAATATCACATTTAGGCTGCCTGTGTAAATGCAGCCGATGTTTCGATCCGATGTCGGCTTGTGTCTTTGTATGTCTGTACCAGGTGCTCTGTTCTAGACTTACCTTAGCATCTGCCATAACGCCGTAGTAGTATATGCGTACTGGTAAGGCGTGACTGATGCAGCATTGGCCAGAAACGCTGTGAGGTACAGAACGGTTGCCACAGTATTATACACCATCACCTACAATATAGAGAACAGATGTTGATGAAAAAAAAACTATGAGCATACAGCCTAAATGTTCCATTTTCCATTGAATTACAATCACAGGTTAGTTGCACCTTAATTGGGGAGGACGGGCTCGTGGTAATAGCTGGAGCGGGATGATCAACAACCAATTTGACAGTGCTTGGAGAGTTTTTAAGAGAAAGTGGAAATCCAGGTGTGCAAGCAAGCTCTTTTGAGATTTACTCAGAAAGACGTACAGCTGTAATCGCCGCCAATGATGATTCTAACATGTATTGACTCAGGGAATACTTATGTAAATGAGATATTTCTCTATTTTATTTCCAATAAATTCACATTGTCGTTATGCGGTATTGTGTGTAGATGGGTGAGACAAAAAATATATATATTTAAAACTATTTTGAATTAAGGTTAACACAAATTATGACATAAATCAAGGGGTATGAATCATTTCTAAAGGCACTGTTAGCCTACTGTCTGGATTAAGATGTTGTCTATATCGGCTCTCAATAGATTTTTGTTTCGTGCCTGTTACAAACTCGTGTCCAAACCCTAGCCTATATAATGCAAGTGAGGCCTAGCCTACATCAATTTGCTTTTAGTTGCAAAATACAAATATTCACAATAACATTGCTTAAAATGTTTCCCTGTTTTATCACCGCTTAATCATCATAGGCTATTTATTTATTTCGTTATTTCTTTTAGAACACCATTCATTGATCAATTCAATAATTTAGTTTAATTGAAAAAATAACAAATAGTTAGTGAGTGGCTACCTACCTAGTTAGTTACTGGCTACCGATTAAATTACCTAGCCAAAAAGTATTGTCAGAAGTGGGATTCGAACCCACGCCTCCAGGGGAGACTGCGACCTGAACGCAGCGCCTTAGACCGCTCGGCCATCCTGACGTTACTCTACTTGACTATGATAGCAGTTATGAACATATGCACCCGAGTGAAAATTATAGAGCTGCTTTTGTAACAATAGTATGGCGAATAATGAAACAAGGATAACATCGAGAGATGAAGCAAATTAACGTTAGCAGCTAGCTAGCATATAATTATTAGCTAGCAAGCTAACGTTAGCACGTGGTTTCAAACTCTTGAATAACATTAAGTGACTAGCAAGCTTGATCTTCTTAATTTGTCCTCCGTCAGGCGAGACACCTTGGAAGCTATGTGCAATTCTCGTAGCATTTATTTGTTTGTTGAACTGGGAAATAACAATGTAGCACGGCTACTTGTTAAGCGAAATATTTCTCCCATCAGCATTGGTCAGTCGTTTGTCGCACTGCTTCATTTGAGCCGGTTCTGCCGGAACAGGATCAGGCACCTCTCAGTTTCGGACTGTTTCGTTCCTTAACCCATTTTCCAGGATTTGGTACCTCTCGTGGCATGAAACATTATTTTCACTGTTTGCCACGTAAAAATTGAGTTAATTCAAATTGCCTCTGTAATTCTCCTACCCCCTAAAAAGGTTATTTGAAAACGTGCCTAATATTTTAAGAGTTTATTCGTGTTGGGCCCGTCCGGGTTTATGATTCACTTTCTATGATCTTTCTCCCTCTCTCTGCTAGACATTAATGAATCAATCCAATTTCGAAAGCCTTTTTCACATAAGCACATGTCACAAAGTATTTGTACAGAAACCCAGCCTAAAACCCCAAACAGCAAGCAATGCAGCTCTCATCTCTAAATGACTTCTAGGCTCGCTTAGAGGCAAGTAGCACTGAAACATGCATGAGAGCACCAGCTGTTCCGGACGACTGTATGATCACGCTGTCCGCAGTGGATGTGAGTAAGACCTTTAAACAGGTCAACATTCACACTGCCGCAGGGCCAGAGGGATTACTAGAATGTGTACCCCGAGTATGCGCTGTTCAAATGGCAAGTGTCTTCACATTTTGTTAGGGTTGCGTAAATTCGAATCTGGTATCAGGATAAATATAACAATGAGTCACCGATTTATACTATGTATTTTTTATTAGCTAAGTAATAAATGGCAAATGCAACTTTCGTATATACGGGCTCACTGTAATACCACGCAGGGCAGAACAGAGAACTGACAAGACGTATGTAAAACAGTATTCTTTATACTGTGATAGACAGTTCCAACACGTCTGTTGGCCTATCACAGTAGAGACTGGGCGTGGTTTAAACTTGCTCAGCCTATTGCAGGCGCTCAGGCGGGTCCCCGCCTCTTGGTGCTTCTGTTGATAGATGTGAAGAACATCCAGGTGTAACAGTATAACTTTACGTCCGTCCCCTCGCCCATACCCGGGCGCGAACCAGGGACCCTCTGCACACATCGACAACAGTCACCCTAGAAGCATCATCACCCATCGCTCCACAAAAGCCGCGGCCCTTGCAGAGCAGGGGGAACTACTACTTCAAGGTCTCAGAGCAAGTGACGTAACCGATTGAAACGCTATTTAGCGCGCACCGCTAACTAAGCTAGCAGTTTCACATCCGTTACAAAGGCTCTCATGCTCCTTACCGTTATCTCGCACCTGGCTCCTGTTATCTAACAAAAGATTGCTTGTTCTCGCAACACCACGCTCTGAATGTGCCACCCCTAACTCATTGCACAGTTCCTGTCTTTTTTCCATCATGAGAAAGGCCCATGGCCCTGAAGCTTTTAACAATGTTTCAAGTCAGCTACGTTGCATAACACATACATACATCCACACAAGCCAACAGCAGATAATATTCAATCATATATATGGTAATGGCTATAATGTAAAACACAGGATCCAACCATTTTCAAACTCTCCCTGTCTGAGTCTGTAATACCAATATGTTTCAAGCAGACCACCATAGTCCCTGTGCCCAAGTACACCAAGGTAACCTGCCTAAATGACTACCGACCCATAGCACTCACATCTGTAGCCATGAAGTGCTTTGAAAGGCTGGTCATGGCTCACATCAACACCATTATCCCAGAAACCCTAGACTCCCTCCAATTTGCATACCGCCTCAACAGATCAAAAAATGATGCAATCTCTATTGCACCCCACACTGCCCTTTCACACCTGGACAAAATAAAAACCTATTTGAGAATGCTATTCATTGACTACAGCTCAGCATTCAACACCATAGTGCCCTCAAATCTCATCACTAAATTAAGGACCCTGAGACTAAACACCACCCTCTGAAACTGGATCCTGGACTTCCTGACGGGCCACCCCCAGGTAGTAAAGGTAGGTAACAACACATCCACCACGCTGATCCTTAACACGGGGGCCCCTTAGGGGTGTGTGCTCAGTCCCCTCCTGTATTCCCTGTTCACTCATGACTGCATGGCCAGGCATGACTCCAAAACCATCGTTAAGTTTGCCAATGATCACCAACAACGACGAGACAGCATATAAGGAGGAGGTCAGAGACCTAGCTGTGTGGTGCCAGGACAACAACCTCTCCCTCAACGTGATCAAGACTAAGGAGATGATTGTGAACTGCAGGAAAGGGAGGACCGAGTATGCCACCATTCTAATTGACAGGGCTTTAGTGGAGCAGGCTGAGAGCTTCAATTTCCTTGGCGTCCACATCGCCAACAAACTAACATGGTCCAAGCATTCCAAGACAGTTGTGAAGAGGGCACACCAAACCTATTCCCCCTCAGGAGACTGAAAAGATTTGGCATGGGTCCACAGATCCTCAAAAGGTTATACAGCTGCACCATCGAGAGCATGGTTGCATCACTGCCTGCTATTGCAACTGCTTGGCCTCCGACCGCAAGGCACTACAGAGGGTAGTGCGTACCGCCCAGTACATCGCTGGGGCCAAACTTCCTGCCATTCAGAATCTCTATACCAGGCGGTGTCAGAGGAAGGCCCTAAAAATTGTTGAATACTCCAGCCACCCTAGTCATAGACTGTTCTCTCTGCTACAGCACAGCAAGCGGTACCAGAGGGCCAAGTCTAGGTCCAAGAGGCTTCTAAACAGCTTCTACCCTCAAGCCATAAGACTACTGAACATCTATACAAATGGCTACCCAGACTACTTGCTTTGCCCCCCTCTTTTATGCTCCTGATACTCTCTGTTATTATCTGTGCATAGTCACTTTAATAACTCTACCCACATGTATATATTACCTCGACTAACCGGTGCCCCCGAACATTGACTCTGTACCGGTACCCCCTGTATATAGTCTCGCTATTGTTATTTTACTGCTGCTGTCACGCCCTGACCTTAGAGATCCTTATTATTTGTTTGGTTAGGTCAGGTTGTGACTCGGGTGGGAAAGTCTGTTTTCTATTTCTTTGTATTGGCCGAGTGTGGTTCCCAATCAGAGGCAGCTGTCTATCGTTGTCTCTGATTGGGGATCCTATATAAGTTGTCATTTTCCGTTTGGGTTTTGTGGGATCTTGTTTTCTGTTTAGTGTCTTAGCCAGACAGAACTGCGGTTTCGTTTTTTGTATTTGTTATTTTGTTTGGTGTCATCAATAAAATTACGATGTACGCCTACCTTGGTCTCCTTCTCCCAACGAGAGCCGTAACAGCTGCTCTTGAATTATTTGTTACTTTATTTGTTATTTTTTTATGTATTTTTCTTAACTGCATTGTTGGCTTGTAAGTAAGCATTTCATTGTAAGGTCTACTGCTGTTGTATTCGGCACATGTGACAAATACAATTTGATTTGATCTACAGCATTTCTTAATATTGTGCATTTCCTTGGGCTTTGATGCCTCATGATTGATTATTGTTCTGTTCAGGTAGACTGTGATTTTGCTGTGATCTGATAGGAGTGTTAGTGGACTGACCGTGAACCATCTGAGAGACTCTGGGTTGAGGTCAGTGATAAAGTAATCTACAGTACTACTGCCAACGGATGAGCTGTAGTTGTACCTACCATATGAGTTTCCTCTAAGACTACCATTGACTATGTACAGACCCAGCTTGTGACAGAGCTGCAGGAGTTGTGAACCATTTTTGTTGGTTGTTTTGTCATAGTTGTGTCTAGGGGGGCATATTTGGGAGGGAATATTGTCACCTCCATGTAGGTGTTTGTCTCCCGTGTGCTGAGTGTGTCAGGTTCTTGTCCAGTTCTGGCATTTAGGTCATCATAGACTGGGACATTCCCTGGGCCTGGAAATGGTTGATCTCCCCCTCTAGGATGGAGAAGCTGTCATTGTTAAAGTATGGAGATTCTATTGTGGGGATATAGGTAGCACACATGAGGACATTTCCCTCTGTTGGGATAATTTCCTTATTCATTTCTAGCCAGATGTAAAATGTTCCTGGCTTGCCTAATTTAATAGAGTGGGTTAGGTCGTCTACCAAATTAACATACCCCTGAGTCTCTTCCCTGTTTCACACCTGGTAGTTTGTTGGATGGTCATCAGTGGTTCCGTCTCCTCTATACCATGCTTTTTATAGAATGACAATGTCTGTATTTCCAATTTCTTTGATGATGTCTGGGTTCCTGCTCTTTAGGCCAAAGGCAGATGACCTCCATCCTTGTATATTCCAGGATGACATAGTAAAAGCTTTGTGTTCCATAGTGTCTAGTGTTGTTTTTGTGTGGTTTAGGCCCAGCCCATTACAGTAGGTGTGAGCAGAGCATGTTGAGCATCTGATACATACCTCATAAGTCGCAAGATGGGGCTTTGGGGGGTGCATTAGTGGGGTTTGGTCTTGCTCTTCTCTTGCTCTTCTCACGGCCTGGCATATGTGCGGCTGTCATGTTGAGGTCCTTGCTGAAGAGGCCATGGGGGTGGCAGAAGGGGCATAGGTCTGATCAAGGGGGGGCCTATATAGGATGTGGCCAGGGTTTGTATGGGGTGGTCTCAGCTGGTTGGGGTATGGGTGTAGGTCCTTTTGGCATGGGTTCTCTCGGTGCAGGTCCTTCGGGAGGGTGTCTCGCTCCACACACACACTGCTGTTCTGAATGCTGGAAGGAAGCCCAGGACAGTGTTTTAACTGTGGAGGGGGTGAGCACTTGGCAGAAGTTTCTGTCTCCATTCTGTGACTTCCTCCTGGCATCACTGCAGCACACGCTCAGCCTGTGTTGATGGAGATGTCTGCACACCAAGTGTTACAGCTGCCTCAGCAGGAGAAGAAAGGATCAAGAACAAGACCTCCTGAAGACCACAGACAGTTCTAAATCTCTTGTTCAGAGTCTGTGTACATGTTGACTGAGGTGTCTGACTCACTGTCCTTCTACGTTGTCTGGTGTGTTGAAAGAGGGGATTCATGTAATTTAAATCTGGGCCAGTCACTCAATCTGGGCCAGGCCTCTACAACCCTTTTCCTGGAGAGCTACTATATTGTAGGTTTTCACTCCAACTCTGATCTAGCACGCCTGATTCTAATATTTAGCTGGTTGATAAACTGTACCAGGTTAATTACAACTGGGTTTGGAGCCAAAACCTACAGGACTGTAACTCTCCAGGAGCAGGATTGGAGACCCCTGATCTGGGCTGTCCCTGCCCTGCTGTGTCTATACACCTGCAATAACCTCTGCTAAATATGTATATGTGACCAATAAAATTGTACTTGATTTACAGTACATAGCCAGCCCACATGCAGCAATGCTGCCTCAGTCCCCAGGTAGGACTGGCTATGCTCCAAAAATGCACCCGCTCTGTCAGGAGAAGAGTATTTATGTCTCAGCATTGGCACAAGCGTGAAGAAGAGGATGAAAGTTGCTTATTATTTCAGTGGCAGTCTGTGGAGAGTAACTCTCCCTGTGTGGACATTCGGATCAGTGGTTATTTTATTCAAACTTGGCTGATACCTCAGCCTTCTGGCTGACTGTATATCATCAGGACACACACTTTCACTCCCCTTTCGATACGCTGTGATTTTCGTAGCAGGTGAGGATAGCAATTTCGCTAACTCTAACCCTTTTCCGAACCTTAACCTCAGTCTCCTAACCTGCTACGTTAATTCTGCTAACCTGCTGCGTAAGTTCGCCTAACCTGTTACGAAAAAGTGTATAAAAAAGATTTTCTTGTAAATCATCACTCTACCCCAGACTTGACCTTTACAGCCTGTCATCTTGTTCTCATATCCTCCCTGAGCTCCCAAGAAGAGAGAGACATAGTGTGACATGTCATACTGGTCAACTGTCAAGAACCTTGTCACATAGGTGCTATGAGGAAGAAGTCCTGTGGGCCATTTTCCCGAAACCTGACTGTCACAGCATTCCTCAGTTTAGTGTTTGACACACTTGTTTGCCCCCTGTGTAAGCTGGACAGAGGGGCTTCTGTGTGTCAGCGAAAGCAAGCACCACCCAAGCAATGTAACAGCATGGTGATAATCTGCTGCCATCAAAATTATTTGAGAGGTTATTGTTCCTTCCTCTTTCCACTCAGGAAATACCAGAGGCCTCATTTATTATTTATAGTCACTGAGAGTTAACTAAATATGTCACACACTGTAGCAAGAGGGTATGATGATGTCATGGTGATGAAGAAAGATCCCTCATATTGTATCCTTTTTGGTGTGTCTCCTTACTCCCCTGTGGGATTATGACTTTATACACGGTCCGGCTGGCAAACACACATACCTCTTACACATTCATCATTCCAATTCTCACAAATTGTAACTTCACATAGCCTAATATCTGCTGATAGTTGAGCATGTACACACTCAGAAAGTACTTGTATGTATGATCTATTACTGTATTGTAGCTATATTAGTAATAGAATTGTGGACTTGAATCCGATGACTTGGATTTGAATCGAGTCTCACAAAAAACCTACACTCGATCCCTCCGATGTCAACAACTACAGACCAGTATCCCTTCTTTCTTTTCTCTCCAAAACTCTTGAACGTGCCGTCCTTGGCCAGCTCTCCCGCTATCTCTCTCAGAATGACCTTGATCCAAATCAGTCAGGTTTCAAGACCAGTCATTCAACTGAGACTGCTCTTCTCTGTATCACAGAGGCGCTCCGCACTGCTAAAGCTAACTCTCTCTCCTCTGCTCTCATCCTTCTAGACCTATCGGCTGCCTTCGATACTGTGAACCATCAGATCCTCCTCTCCACCCTCTCCGAGTTGGGCATCTCCGGCGCGGCCCACGCTTGGATTGCGTCCTACCTGACAGGTCGCTCCTACCAGGTGGCGTGGCGAGAATCTGTCTCCTCACCACGCGCTCTCACCACTGGTGTCCCCCAGGGCTCTGTTCTAGGCCCTCTCCTATTCTCGCTATACACCAAGTCACTTGGCTCTGTCATAACCTCACATGGTCTCTCCTATCATTGCTATGCAGACGACACACAATTAATCTTCTCCTTTCCCCCTTCTGATGACCAGGTGGCGAATCGCATCTAAGCATGTCTGGCAGACATATCAGTGTGGATGATGGATCACCACCTCAAGCTGAACCTCGGCAAGACGGAGCTGCTCCTCCTCCCGTGGAAGGACTGCCCGTTCCATGATCTCGCCATCACGGTTGACAACTCCATTGTGTCCTCCTCCCAGAGCGCTAAGAACCTTGGCGTGATCCTGGACAACACCCTGTCGTTCTCAACTAACATCAAGGCGGTGGCCCGTTCCTGTAGGTTCATGCTCTACAACATCCGCAGAGTACGACCCTGCCTCACACAGGAAGCAGCGCAGGTCCTAATCCAGGCACTTGTCATCTCCCGTCTGGATTACTGCAACTCGCTGTTGGCTGGGCTCCCTGCCTGTGCCATTAAACCCCTACAACTCATCCAGAACGCCGCAGCCCGTCTGGTGTTCAACCTTCCCAAGTTCTCTCACGTCACCCCGCTCCTCCGCTCTCTCCACTGGCTTCCAGTTGAAGCTCGCATCCGCTACAAGACCATGGTGCTTGCCTACGGAGCTGTGAGGGGAACGGCACCTCAGTACCTCCAGGCTCTGATCAGGCCCTACACCCAAACAAGGGCACTGCGTTCATCCACCTCTGGCCTGCTCGCCTCCCTACCACTGAGGAAGTACAGTTCCCGCTCAGCCCAGTCAAAACTGTTCGCTGATCTGGCCCCCCAATGGTGGAATAAACTCCTCACGACGCCAGGACAGCGGAGTCAATCACCACCTTCCGGAGACACCTGAAACCCCACCTCTTTAAGGAATACCTAGGATAGGATAAAGTAATCCTTCTCACCCCCCTTAAAAGATTTAGATGCACTATTGTAAAGTGGCTGTTCCACTGGATGTCATAAGGTGAATGCACCAATTTGTAAGTCGCTCTGGATAAGAGCGTCTGCTAAATGACTTAAATGTAATGTAAATATTATAGCATGATACTTGACTTGAACTTTGAGAGTTGACCCTCATGACATGTCATTGAAGTAGTCAGTCTCGACAGATGATATGATACACTACATTACCAAAAGTATGTGAACACCTGCTCGTCAAACATCTCATTCCAAAATCATGGGCCTTAATACGGAGTTGGTCCCGTCTGCTGCTATAACAGCCTGCACTCTTCTGGAAAGGCTTTTTTGGAAAGGCCCCCCCCCTCACAATCTGGACCCTCTCTTCCTAAAATAATCCGCCGCCATTGTCGCAACCCCTATTTACCAGTCTGTTCCACCTCTCTTTTGTATCGTCTGAGATTCCTAAAGATTGGAAAGCTGCCGCGGTCATCCCCCTCTTCAAAGGGGGATTCACACTCTAGACCCAAACTGTTACAGACCTATATCCATCCTGCCCTGCCTTTCTAAAGTCTTTGAAAGCCAAGTTAATAAACAGATCATGACCATCTCGAATCCCACAGTACCTTCTCCGCTATGCAATCTGGTTTCAGAGCTGGTCGCGGGTGTACCTCAGCCACGCTCAAGGTACTAAACGATACCATCACCACCATCAAAAAACACTATTGTGCAGCAGTCTTCATCGACCTGGCCAAGGCTTTCGACTCTGTCAATCACAGTATTCTTATCGGCAGACTCAACAGCCTTGGTTTCTCTAATGACTGCCTCGCCTGGTTCACTAACTACTTCTCAGACAGAGTTCAGTGTCTCAAATCAGAGGGTCTGTTGTCCGGACCTCTGGCAGTCTCTATGGGGGTGCCACAGGGTTCAATTCTCAGGTCGACTCTTTTCTTTGTATATATCAACGATGTCGCGCTTGCTGCGGGTGATTCCCTGATCCACCTCTACTCAGACGACACCATTCTGTATACATCTGGCCCTTCTTTGGACACGGTGTTCACAAATTTCAAATGAGCTTCAATGCCATACAACACTCCTTCCATGGCCTCCAACTGCTCTTAAACGCTAGTAAAACTAAATGCATGCCCTTCAACCGATCGCTGCCCGCACCCACTAGCATCACTACTCTGGACGCTTCTGACTTAGAATATGTGAACAACTAAAAATACCTAGGTGTCTGGCTAGACTGTAAACTCTCCTTCCAGACTCATATTAAACATCTCCAATCCAAAATTAAATCTAGAACCGACTTCCTATTTCTCAACAAAGCCTCCTTCACTCATGCTGCTAAACATACCCTCGTAAAACTGACTATCCTGCCGATCCTCGACTTTGGCGATGTTATTTACAAAATAGCCTCCAACACTCTACTCAGCAAATTGGATGCAGTCTATCACAGTGCCATCTGTTTTGTCACCAAAGCCCCATATACCACCCACCACTGCGAACTGTATGCTCTTGTTGGCTGGTCCTCGCTACATATTCGCTGCCAAACCCACTGGCTCCAGGTCATCTATAAGTCTTTGCTAGGTAAAGCTCCGCCTTATCTCAGCTTACTGGTCACCATAGCAACACCCACCAGTAGCACGCGCTCCGTAGGTAGATTTTACTGGTCATCCCCAAAGCCAACAACAACTTTGTCCGCCTTCCTTCCAGTTATCTACTGCCAATGACTGGAACAAATTGCAAAAATCGCTGAAGTTGGAGACTTATATCTCCCTCACTAACTTCAAGCATCGGCTGTCAGAGCAGCTTACCGATCGCTGCAGCTGTACACAGCCCATCTGTAAATAGCCCATCCATTCTACTACCTATCTTTTCCCCATATTTGTTTTTTCTGCTCTTTTGCACACCAGTATTTCTACTTGCACATCCTCATCTGCACATCTATCACTCCACTCCACACATCTATCACTCCACTCCACACATCTATCACTCCACTCAATTGTAATTACTTTTCCACTATGGCCTATTTATTGCCTTACCTCCTTACTTAATTTGCACACACTGCATACAGATTTTCTATTGTGTTATTAACTGTACGTTTGTTTATCCCATGTTGTAACTCTGTGTTGTTTTTTTCCGTTTTGCTTTATCTTGGCCAGGTTGCAGTTGTTAATGAGAACTTGTTCTCAACTGGCCTACCTGGTTAAATAAAGTGTATTTCAATACCATACATTTCAGTAGAAATACCCCTTCTGCTTTCACTAGTATTCTTCAACATTGGGATGCGTCTCCAGTCTAGATGACTCAACAAATGATGAAGCATATATTATGTTGATTAAATTGCTATACCATGTGCAAGGAAAAATGGACCGAGCTCCAGTCAATGTCCTGGACACCAATACATATGAATTAAAACCCTGGAACAAAATCATATTTTCCCTCTTAAGTAGTATATCATGCTGTAAACATATCCAACTTGTTTGTTCTCTAAGTTGTGACTGGCCCAATCCAGAAAGAAAAAAAGTGCCCATGTACGTGCCATAGAGACTGTGAAACAGGAAATTGTATATGATGCAAAACATTTACTGCAATACTGCTGGATTAGTCAAAGTGTGCCCTATTCCCTGAACCCATCTGCTGAACAAAAAACCCAGTGTCTGAACTTGCATCAGAGGAGCAGACGGCTGACACAAACTATAGTACATACCTGGGCTCTCATCCTTTTTTCAGTATTGAATTAAAATATTGAAGTAGGCAGAGACACACATGGGCGCGCATGACGAACACACACACATAGAGACTGACTGTGAGCACACCTTTGTTCTGGATCTCCACAGAGTGTGAGGTCAGGAAGGATAGTGAATGGGAGGTGTGTGTGAGCGTGTGTTGGAGCACAGGAATGGGGCCATTCCTCTCCAGTATAAATACGGGGGTCCTGGTGGGGACAGTGGTAGAAAAGTGAGGCATACACCTTCAGGGCTGTTTGAAAAGGCACAAGAGGAGTCAAACTTATCATAAAAGGAGGTAACACGGCAGAGAAGAAAAGGAGGTGATATTCACAACATAGACTGGAAAATGGCTGACCAAAACGGTGAGTGATTTATCATTATCACACTGCTTTTTCAACCCATTGATAGTGCTCTCTGAAGTAGAGGAGACAAATATTACTTGGAGTTTCCATATCTGTGAAAAATGTGCTACCATATAAATAAAATGTGCTGCCGTATGAATTCACAGCAGTGTGTCGAGATCCCTCATTCTAATTTAAGCAATGCATACCAGGAGAGTACGAGACCAATATAGGCGTGTATGCACTATTCATAAAAATATGAGGATGGGCAGATGTGCTATCTGAAAGTTTATCCTGAAATGTATACATTTCTAAATTTATACCGAATATACAGTAGATCAGTGTTTCTCCTAGTGGAAAAAGGTTGGTCTGTCTCTGTGTGTGTTATAAGTACATGGTACACAAGATTTCCTGCCAAAATAGATTAGCAAAAAGTAATCAACTTAAGGGCATTTCATATTTTTTTCCCCACAACTTTTAACCTAAATCCAATAACATGATGAAATGTTTCGTGGATTTCACGTTGAATTCACGTTAGTTGACAACTCAACCAAATGTAAATCAAAACTACATGTTGAACTGACGTCTGTGCCCAGTGGGTATCATCAGCGCAATGACTGGAAGTCTACAGATACCTTAGGGTATGCTACATAAAAATGGTATCCACGAGTACATCTGACACTGTAAAAAAATAAGTTAAAAAACGTATTGATTGACAAAATCTCAATCTCTAATGTTTTCACACAGTACATCATGCTTAAATGCAGTTGCCTACATACAGTAGCTTCTATAAATATGAAGTGGGGTCCTTGACTTGGTGACTCATAACGATAGTCAGGCTCCAATTGATGACTTGTCTGACCTTTCTGTTGTTTGACCTGTACAACATGGGACCATTGTGATTGATATTACTAAAATAGAGATCTGTCTAGAAATATGAATATCTACTAGAGTATTACTGTATGGCCTGGTTACCGCCAAGATTCCCTCATGAACTCATTATTCCTAACTACACAGTAGAAGTGACTGTGCCCTATGTTCTTTCTTTTATTGTGTTCCAGGTGTATTCATGGGAATGGACCTGCGTTGCCAGGTGAACAACCATGCCCATCGTACAGGGGAAATGGACCTGGAAAGGCTGCTGGTTCGTAGGGGGCAGCCCTTCTCCCTCGCTCTGCAGTGCTCCACACCCCTGCCCCCTAAACACAAACTAGCCATGATCCTGTATCTGGGTGAGCAACTCAATGCCAAGGACCATAAGCTTGAGTCAGCTATAGATTGGACACTATTGCACAGTGGGAGGAGGAGTCAGTTATGATTGACAGATAGAAAACGAAAATGGTCTGGTAAAATAGCTTTGACTGATTGTATATGAGTTTTTGTTTGTTTGCGTGTTTAGGTAAGGAGAGTGAGGTGGTGGTGAAGGTTTTGGATGCCCATGCTGGCCGTGACAAGTGGTGGTTCCGCCAGCAGAGGGCTCAGAATGAGGTGCTGCTGACGGTCCACAGCCCAGCAGACACCCCTGTGGGAATCTACAGCGTGACATTGCTGCTCCTCTCCCCTGACGGACACATCCTGGAGCAGACCACATCAGAGACGTTCTACCTGCTCTTCAATCCCTGGTGCAAAGGTGAGCTCCGACACAAAACACAAATTAGTAGAATCAGTTGAAACGGCCCTGTTTTATTTGCTCTTTTGGTGAGGGGAACCAATAAGGGCTCAGGAAGGTGTCATCGGTATTCATTACTTTTGCACTCTTTGGAGGTCAGTCAGGGGACTCAACTTCTACCTCTGTGTGTTTGTCTCAGTCTGTCTCTCCCTGTGTTTACTTTTAAATAAGTTTGAGCTCAACATGTAATTATTCAAAGGGATAGATTAATGTCAAAGTTGGTGAAGAGATTTCTGATATGAAAGCTGTCAGTTATGTGATACAATATCAAATCAATATGATTGCTGTTGCCCCATGTTCTCACTCAGTCTTTCCTCTGCTGGGTCTTTGTTTTTCTCCCCCCCAGCTGACTCTGTGTACCTCCCTGATGAGGAGCTGCTAGAGGAATACATCCTGAATGAAAATGGCCTCCTTTACCAGGGCTCTTGGGACCAGATCTCCTCACTGCCCTGGAACTTTGGACAGGTAGCAAACAGCACACTTCTGAAGGATGGACAGCTAACCCACCTGAGACAAAATTGATATATAGAGTGCAAATCTTTTGATCAAACCCATCGATCCACTGAGAACAAGAACTCAGTGTTGTGTTGCCTAAATCACTGTTCTAGCTGAGGCGTTTTCAAACAGAAAGATAAACAACAGGGCATGTGGGAGGGTGTTGGCAGCCAGTAGTTTCTGGCGAGTCTGATGGCTTGATGGTGGCCTGTGTGAATTGTCACAGTACCTCAGCTGGCTGAAGACATGTCTTTGGTGGATGTAAGGCATTTCTACCCTGGCTATGTGAAAATCCAGGGTTTGTCTCATTTCAGAGAGAGACATAGTCACATAGACATTGAGAGACGGACAGACAGCCTGCATGGCTGATTGTCTCCATCTAGTGAGGAGGAAAGTACATATTCACAGTCACTGGTTTGAGATGTGCATACCTCATAATGAGCTCAATGTGTTCTCGTAATATTTTAACATATCATTTTTCATAGTTTGAACCAGATGTGGTGGATATCTGTTTTGAAATCCTGAACAATTCACCTGCTGCACTGAAAAACCCAGAGATTGACACAGCCAACCGAGCAGATCCAGTGTATGTGAGCAGGACAATTACTGCAATGGTAAGGTTCACCATATAAAGTAATTCTTTCTACATCTAGGGGAATAGATGGTGCCGGAGAAGAAGGCTGACATTTTACGTGTTCCTATCCAGTTGTGTTTTTTGTTAGTTTTTTTGCGTTTTTAACTTATTTTTTTAACTTATTTTGTACATTATATTTCTGCTACCGTCTCTTATCAGAACTGTGATTTCTCACCATGAACTGGCATAATCATTTTTTCCTTTAACAAGTCCGACGTGAATGGTATACTGCAATCTTTGGAAAATAAAATGTATGACCTACGCAGAAGATTAAACTACGAACGGGACATTCAAAACGTCAATATCCTATGCTTCACGTAGTCGTGGCTGAACGACGACATTATCAACATACAGCTGGCTGGTTATACTCTGTATCAGCAGGATAGAACAGTGGCGTCTGGTAAGACAAGGGGTGTCGGACTAAAGATACATAAGCTGTTGACCACAATATTTACCAAGAGAGTTTTCTGTATTTTTCGTAGCTATCTACATACCACCACAGACTGAGGCTGGTAGTAAGAGCGCACTCAATGAGCTGTATTCCGCCATAAGCAAACAGGAAAACCCTCACCCAGAGGCGGCGCTCCTAGTAGCTGGGGACTTTAATGCAAGGAAACTTAAATAGGACTCACCAAATTTCTATCAGCATGTTAAATGTGCAACCAGAAGGAAAGAAACTCTGGACCACCTTTACTCCACACACAGAGACGCACACAAAGCTCTCCCCCGCCCTCCATTTGGCAAATCTTACCATAATTCTATCCTCCTGATTCCTGCTTACAAGCAAAAATTAAAGCAGGAAGCACCAGTGACTCGATCAGTAAAAAAAATGGTCAGATGAAGCAGATGCTAAGCTACAGGACTGTTTTGCTAGCACGGACTGGAATATGTTCCGGGATTCCTCCGATGGCATTGAGGAGTACACCACATCAGTCATTGGCTTCATCAATAAGTGCATCGATGACGTCATCCCCACAGTGACCATACGTGACTACAGCTCAGCATTCAACACCATAGTGCCCTCAAAGTTCATCACTAAGCTAAACACCTTCCTTTGCAACTGGATCCTGGACTTCCTGACGGGCTTCCCCCAGGTGGTCCTCAACACAGGGGCTCATCGGGGGTGTGTGCTCAGTCCCCTCCTGTACTCCCTATTCACTCAAGACTGCACGGCCAGGCATGACTACAACACCATCATTAAGTTTGCCGATGACACAACAGTGGTAGGCCTGATCACCGACAACGACGAGACAGCATATAGGGAGGTGGTCAGAGACCTGGCCGTGTGGTGCCAGGACAACAAACTCTCCCTCAACGTGATCAAGACTAAGGAGATGATTGTGGACTGTAGGAGAAAGAGGACCAAGCACACCCCCATTCTCATCGACGGGGCTGTAGTGGAGCAGTTTGAAAGCTTCAAGTTCCTTGGTGTCCACATCACCAACAAACTAACATGGTCAAAGCACACCAGGTTCTAGAGCTGCACCATCAAGAGCATCCTGACTGGTTGCATCACTGCCTGATATGGCAACTGTTTACAGAGGGTAGTGCGTACTGCCCAGTACATCACTGGGGCAAAGCCAAGACCTCTATACCAGGCGGTGTCAGAGGAAGGCTCTAAAAAATGCCAATGACTCCAGCCACCCTAGTCATAGACTGCTCTCTCTGCTACCGCACGGCAAGCGGTTCCGGAGGGCCAAGTCTAGGTCCAAGAGGCTTCTAAACAGCTTCTACTCCCAACCCATAAGACTACTGAATATCTAATCAAATGGCTACCCAGTCTACTTGCATTGCCCCCCACCCCCTTTTTACACCACTGCTGCTCTCTGTTGTTATCATCTATGCATAGTCACTGTAATAACTCTACCTACATGTACATATTACCTCAATTACCTCAATCAATCTAACCAGTGCCCCCGCATATTGACTCTGTACCGGTAATCCCCTGTATATAGTCTCGCTATCGTTATTTTACTGCTGCTCTTTAATTACTTGTTACTTTTATTTTTTTATTCTTATTTGTACTACATTGTTGGTTAGGGGCTCGTAAGTAAGCATTTCACTGTGATGTCTACACCTGTTGTATTCAGTTTATGTGACTAATAACATTTGATTTGATTTAGTTAATAATCTCACAGTAATTAATTTACTTCCTCTACATCTGTGCAGGTGAACGCTAATGATGACCGTGGCGTGGTGTTGGGTCGCTGGGACGGGAAGTATGACGATGGGGTGTCCCCCACACGCTGGACCGGCAGTGTGGCCATCCTCAGGCGATGGCGCGAGGCCGGGGCACAGAGGGTGAGATACGGACAGTGCTGGGTGTTCTCAGGTGTAGCCTGCACAGGTGAGGCACACATACAGCGCCCTGAGACAGGATGGCTCTCTTCTTTTCAACTACAAATTTCCAACACTCCCTGGCTCTATATTTTCTTTGACGTTTCATTAGGGCTCCAGTAATATTCCGCTCTGTAATTCTTGACAGACTATATGCTATTTGCTCCTTCCGTTCACCCATCCCACAGTTCTTCGCTGTCTGGGCATACCTACTCGCCCTGTTACAAACTACTCCTCTGCCCATGACACTGACGGCAACCTGAATGTGGACTATCTGTACGATGAGCAGCTGGAGAGTGTGTCTGAAGGCAGGAAGGACATGATCTGGTAAAGCTCAAAAGCTACATTTCTGTCTCGACAAAGTCAGCACATTCATCCGTTTTTTTTTATAGTGGCCTCCCTCACATCAATACTGTAAATGCTTTGTGTGTGTAGGAACTTCCATTGCTGGGTGGAGTCCTGGATGGACAGGGAGGATCTTCCTAAAGGCTATGATGGGTGGCAGGCCCTGGATCCCACCCCACAGGAGAGGAGTGATGGTACGGCCCCACTTGATATTCATGATACGTCTGTCTCACTAAGGAAAAGCTCCTTTAAAAAACTCTGTTATTGGGTTCTTCATAACCTCACTCTCTTCAAATCCCCCCACTATCGTTCCTTTGTCTCTTAGGGGTGTACTGTTGTGGGCCCTGTCCAGTCAAGGCGGTGAGGGACGGTGATGTGGGGATGAAGTATGATGCAGCCTTCGTGTTCTCTGAGGTGAACGCAGACCTGGTCACCTGGATCGTCCACCCAGATGGCCAACGCTCACAGGTTTCCCTCAACCAGAAAACTGTGGGCCGAAACATCAGCACCAAGAGTGTGTATGGAGACTACAGAGAGGACATCACTAAACATTACAAATACCCCGAAGGTATTCACTTCCTTTCATTAAGCACAAATATTCACACCTGCTTAAATATTAGCACTGATGGGAACCGAACAGAAAGTTCAGAGTACAGTACCGTTATACACAACAAATACCTCAAGGGAACGGGGTTACTATATACACACGCATAACATAAAAACACATGTTATATAACAGTATGACATCCTCCTTTCTTTCTACCAGGTTCAGTGAAGGAGCGTGAGGTGTATGAGAAGGCAGGACGTCGGATAACGCAGCTGAATGGGGCACCAGGGCAGCTGGAGCTGAAGATCAAACATGCCCAGGCCATCCTGGGGACAGACTTTGATGTGATAGTGGAAGTGCACAACGTGGGTGGTGAGGACACCCCGGCCCAGCTCACTGTGACCTCCAACGCAGTCACCTACAACAGCCTTCACCGGGGGGAGTGCCAGAGGAGGACAGCCAGCCTGACCGTGCCAGCCCAGAAAGGTGGGCCTCCGCTTGTCACATACACCATAGGCGAGAGGAATCAAGACTCAGAACTGGTGTCAGTCCCTGTGTTAGATTTGTTTTTTTACTTGCACTGGGTGAGTCTGACCTACAACATCCCTGGGTTTCTTGTATTTTTAGGAACCGAGTAAACAGAGCAAAAAATACCACACCGAAGTGAAAAGAATACAATAACATACTTTTTCCTCTCATCCCTATTATGCTCACAGCTCATAAGGAAGTGATGCGTCTACGGTACGATCACTATGGGGCCTGTGTGTCTGAGCATAACCTGATCAGGGTCACAGCACTGCTCCAGGCCAGCAGCCAGCCCGATGTCATTCTGCAAGAGGTCAACATCACACTAAGCATGCCACAGCTCCATGTCAAGGTACTAGGCTATACTGTAAATAACTGTAAATAGCTGGTGAATAATTGCTTGATGAATTGCGTGCTACTGTTTGCACTTTGCACAATTGTCAAGTTTGGTCATTTCTGCAGGGAAAGCAGTTGAAATATGCTGTAGGGGCTTGTTTTAGATATACTGAAATAATCCTCTGATGATGCCTGCAGTGTCCATTTTCTTGCTTCAGGTAGTGGGAGATGCAGTTGTATCTCGGAAATTAATTGCACACATCAGCTTCACCAATCCCCTGCCTATCACCCTGAGAGGGGGAGTGTTCACAGTGGAGGGGGCAGGTCTGACTGCACCACGGGAGCTCCAAGCACCGTAAGTATCTCTGTGTGTTGTATGTGAGGGGACACATTCTTCATTGACTGTCAGCATGTTTGCCAATAAGTGTGTTCAGAGAGAATGTTACATCAGTATTACAGCCATGTTATTACTGTAAGTATAGAGGTGTAAAGTGCTATTTAAGCATAGAGGGGCGGCAGGGTAGCCTAGTGGTTAGAGCGTTGGACTAGTAACCGAAAGGTTGCAAGATCGAATCCCCGAGCTGACAAGGTACAAATCTGTCGTTCTGCCCCTGAACAGGCAGTTAACCCGCTGTTCCTAGGCCGTCATTGAAAATGACTTGCCTAGTTAAATAAAAGTAAAAAAATAAAAAATAGAAGTTGACTCATCTAAGGTTTTGCTTAAATAGCTATGATTGTGGGTTTATCCATGAGCAATGAGTGAGACATGGCAGAATGAGTTTGAACAATGGTCTACTTACTATATGTAGACCTGAAACTCTTTAAAGCCAAGGGCTCTTTAAAGATCCCACACCCTGTGCAGCAGCAGATTTAGGACAGCAGCTCAGAGAGCTCTTAGCTGCTGCTGCCATGGTAAATTCCTCAGCAAGGATATACTCTTGCAATGTGGTCAGACTATAAAGAACAAGATGTGCTTTTCTCTCACTCCACCGCCCCCAAAGACAAAGAGAGAGAGCCAGACATACCCTCCTTTTGCCAGGCCAAAGACAACTAACCTACCAGCCCAACATGGCTCTCCCGGACCACAAGCCAAATGTTACCACACATAACCTCCAACAGGAGACGCCAATGTAAACATAAACCCTCAGACTAAACACAGGATTATTTCTCTGCCCGTCATTGACGTGAGGCTGGGGTACATTGAACATTCTTTGAATGTTCAGACTGTGATTTATTATTAAATCATGATCCAGACTGTTTTGCTAAGAAAGAACCTAACAAAAAACATAATTCTTGCTGGATGAACCTAGCCTACCTCATCTTTTGGTCAGTCATCTCATATTGTTCAAGTGTGATTTTAAAAAACATGCTATGGCACACTGTCATAGCAGCACATAGCAGCACATAGTGTAGTAGCACATATCAGCACATGGTGTAGTAACACAGTGTTGTACCACATAGTGTAGTAGAACATACTGTAGTAGCACATAGTGTAACAGCACATAGCAGCACATACTGTAGCAGCACAGTGTAGTAACACAGTGTAGCAGCACATAGTAACACATAGTGTAGGAGCAAATAGTGTAGTAACACAGTGTAGCAGCACATAGTAACACATAGTGTAGTAACATAGTGTAGCAGCACATAGTAACACATAGTGTAGTAACATAGTGTAGCAGCACATAGTAACACATAGTGTAGTAACATAGTGTAGCAGCACATAGTAACACATAGTGTAGTAACATAGTGTAGCAGCACATAGTAACACATAGTGTAGTAACATAGTGTAGCAGCACATAGTAACACATAGTGTAGTAACATAGTGTAGCAGCACATAGTAACACATAGTGTAGTAACATAGTGTAGCAGCACATAGTAACACATAGTGTAGTAACATAGTGTAGCAGCACATAGTAACACATAGTGTAGTAACATAGTGTAGCAGCACATAGTAACACATAGTGTAGTAACATAGTGTAGCAGCACATAGTAACACATAGTGTAGGAGCACATAGCAGTACATACTGTAGTAGCACATAGTATAACACATACTGTAGTCGCACATACTATAGTAACACATAATAGCACATAGTGTAGGAGCACAAAGTAGCACATAGTAACACACAGTGTAGTAGCACATAGTAGCACATAGTATAGCAGCACATAGCAGCACATAGTGTAGCAGCACATAGTGTAGCAGCGCATAGCAGCACATAGTGTAGCAGCACATAGTGTAGCAGCGCACAGCAGCACATAGTGTAGCAGCGCATAGCAGCACATAGTGTAGCAGCGCATAGCAGCACATAGTGTAGCAGCGCATAGTGTAGCAGCACATAGTGTAGCAGCACATAGTATAGCAGCACATAGTGTAGCAGCGCATAGTGTAGCAGCGCATAGTGTAGCAGCGCATAGCAGCACTTGGCAGCACATAGTGTAGCAGCACATAGTGTAGCAGCGCATAGCAGCACATAGTGTAGCAGCACATAGTGTAGCAGCACATAGTGTAGCAGCGCATAGCAGCACATAGTGTAGCAGCACAGGGTGTAGCAGCACATAGTGTAGCAGCACATAGTGTAGCAGCGCATAGCAGCACATAGTGTAGCAGCACAGGGTGTAGCAGCACATAGTGTAGCAGCACATAGTGTAGCAGCACATAGTGTAGCAGCGCATAGCAGCACATAGTGTAGCAGCACAGGGTGTAGCAGCACATAGTGTAGCAGCACAGTGTAGCAGCACAGTGTAGCAGCACATAGTGTAGAAGCACATAGCAGCGCATAGTGTAGCAGCACATAGTGTAGCAGCACATAGTGTAGCAGCACATAGAAACACATACTGTAGTAGCAAATAGCAGCACAGTGTAGTAACACATAGTGTAGGAGCACAAAGTAGCACATAGTAACACACAGTGCAGTAGCACATAGTAGCACATAGTATAGCAGCACATAGTAACACAGTGTAGTAGCACATAGTGTAGTAGCACATAGCAGCACAGTAACACATAGTGTAGCAGCACATAGTAACACATACTGTAGTAGCACATAGCAGCACAGTAACACATAGTGTAGCAGCACATAGTAACACATAGTGTAGCAGCACATAGTAACACATAGTGTAGTAGCACATAGCAGCACATAGTAACACATATTGTAGTAACACACAGTGTAGTAGCACATAGTAGCACATAGTATAGCAGCACATAGTAACACATACTGTAGTAGCACATAGTGTAGTAGCACATAGCAGCACAGTAACACATAGTGTAGCAGCACATAGTAACACATAGTGTAGCAGCACATAGTAACACATAGTGTAGTAGCACATAGCAGCACATAGTAACACACAGTGTAGTAGCACATTGCAGCACATACTGTAGTAGCACATAGTAACACATACTGTAGCAGCACAACGCAGCACATACTGTAGTAGCACATAGCAGCACATACTGTAGTATCACAGAGCAGCACATAGTAGCACATACTATAGCAGCAAATAGCAGCACATACTGTAGTATCACAGAGCAGCACATAGTAGCACATACTATAGCAGCAAATAGCAGCACATACTGTAGTAACACATACTGTAGCAGCACATAGCAGTACATACTGTAGTAGCACATAGCAGCACATGGTCACAACTTTGTCATTTCTGGCAGCAAACCAGATTGAACTATTTACTGTGTGTTTGGTCTTTCCCAGAAATACACTGCAAAAACGTTGCTATTACAGAGTCTGAAGACACTTGTCAGACTCCAGTCACCCAAGGCTCCAGTCACCCAAGTTATAGTTTGTTTTCTCTGATACCGCATGGCAAGTGGTACCGGAGTGCCAAGTCAACAGCTTCTACCCCCAAGCCATTAGACTGCTGAACAAATTCATAAAAATCGCCACCGGATGATTTACATTGACCCCCCCCCCCACCACTGCTGCTACTAAAAGTAATTTCCTCACCATCTTAAATAAGCATGTCCCTTTAAAAAAATGTAGAACTAGGAACAGATATAGCCCTTGGTTCACTCCAGACCTGACTGCCCTCGACCAGCACAAAAACATCCTGTGGTGGTCTGCATTAGCATCGAATAGTCCCCACAATATGCAACTTTTCAAGGAAGTCAGGAACCAATACATGCAGTCAGTCAGGAAAGCAAAGGCTAAATTTTTTCAAACAGAAATTTGCATCCTGTAGCTCTAACTCCAAGTTTTGGGACACTGTAAAGTCCATGGAGAACAATAGCACCTCCTCACAGATGCCCACTGCACTGAGCCTAGGAAACACTGTCACCACCGAGAAATCCACAATAATCGAGAATTTCAATAAGCATTTCTCTACGGCTGGCCATGCTTTCCTCCTGGCTACCCCAACCCCGGCCAACAGCTCTGCACCCCCGCAGCTACTTGCCCAAGCCTCTCCAGCTTCTCCTTCACCCAAATCCAGATAGCAGATGTCCTAAAAGAGCTGCAAAACCTGGACAAATCAGCTGGGCTTCACAATCTGGACCCTCTCTTTCTAAAATTATCCGCCGCCATTGTTGCAACCCCCATTACCAGTCTGTTCAACCTCTCTTTCATATCGTTCGAGATCCCTAAAGATTGGAAAGCTGCCGCGGTCATACCTCTCTTCAAATTGGGTGACACTCTAGACCCAAACTGTTACAGACCAATATCCATCCTGCCCTGCCATCCTTTCTAAAGTCTTTGAAAGCCAAGTTAATAAACAGATCATTGACCCTTGCGAATCCTTTGGCCACCGTTCCTTCCAGTTCTCTGCTGCCAATGACTGGAACTATTTGCAAAAATCACTGCAGTTGGAGACTTATCTCCCTCACTAACATTAAACATCAGCTATCTGAGAAGCTAACCGATCGCTGCAGCTGTACACAGCCCATCTGTAAATAGCCCATCCAATCTACCTACCTCATCCCCATATTGTTTTTATTTACTTTTTTGCACACCAGTATTTCTACTTGCACATCATCATCTGCACATCTATCACTCCAGTGTTCATTTGCTAAATTGTTATTACTTTGCCACTATGGCCTATTTATTGCCTTACCTCCTCTCGCCATTTGCACACTGTATATAGACTTTTTCTATTGTTATTGACTGTACGTTTGTTTATTCCATGTGTAACTGTGTTGTTTGTGTCGCACTGCTTTGCTTTATCTTGGCCAGGTCGCAGTTGTAAATGGCCTACCTGGTTAAATAAAATAAAAAATACTTTGTTTGTTTGTTACCTATGCATAGTCACTTCGCCCCCACCTACATGTACAGATTACCTCAACTAGCCTGTACCCTGACTCCGTACTGGTGCCCCCTGTATATAGTCTCGTTATTGTGTTACTTATTACTTTTTATTTTAGTCTACTTGGTAAATACTTTCTTATTCTTGAACTGCACTGTTGGTTAAGGGCTTGTAAGTAATCATTTCACTGAAAAATCTGTACTCGTTGTATTCAGTGCATGTAGAAAATAGTTTGATTTGAACCACAATTTACATTTGAGGATCATACCAAGGTGGAGTTAAGAGAACCATGCTTTATTTTCTCCTACAGAGGCAACATTGGCCCAGGTGAAGATGTGAAGGTTAAGTTGTCCTTCAAGCCCACCCGTGCTGGCCTGAGAAAACTGATGGTTGACTTTGATGCAGACAGACTGAGGGATGTTAAGGGGATTGCCACTTTGATTGTGCGAGACAGATTAACTGTGAATTAAGAACGTATATATTTCATAGGTATATTTTTTATATGTAAACATATCCCTGTGAATGCAATATAAAAGTGAGGTGCAAAATAACAGGATGGTTTTTCATATTATTCTCTTTTTTTTTTTTACCTTGTCCAAAGTAGTTAAGATTAGCAAAGAAAGGTGGGCCTCTAAATCCAAAACTATTGTTAGAGTCCGAAGACTATTTGTGAGAAAAAAACTGTACTCTTACAGTATTTACAGGATATAGCACACTATTTAGAAGCACATATTGCCTAGGACCAAGGAGCATGGAGGCAGCCTTTAGTTATTATGCCCCCAGCCTCTGGAATAGCCTGCCAGAGAACCCGAGGGGGCCAAAACTGTGGACATATATTTTAAAGAGATCATAAAACATATTTTTTGCTTTGCCTTAGGGTGCTTTTTAGTTTGTCATTCCTTTGGTTTTTTTAAAACTTGTTTGTTGTGTAGTAAATATTTCAGTGTTTATTTTCATAGTTACATTTTTTATTTTTTTATCCTGTAAAGCATATTGCGTTGCATTCAATGTCTGGAATGTGCCATATAGATAAGGCTTGATTTGATGATATTGTACACCACTTTGGCTTAGATATGCATTCTGTTCTTAATAATTTCATACTTGTGAAACATGTCTTACCTTAATAAATGATTTATTTTTTAAATCTATGCATGGAGTCTGACATGTCAAAACAGTAAAAATTGACAAATGTTATGACTGACTTTTCTTATTTTTACAAAACATATTTTTTCATCTAACCTAGGCAGTCGATAGTGCAGTTCTAGCACACTATCATGGCTTGATGTGCATTCCCAGTAATACACTCGTGTCCCCCATGGACCTGCTCATACATAAAGCATCCTCCAGGCTGCAAAGGCATCATTTTCCTCCTTAACTAGCTTTAATGGTGAGAAGTGGATCAAAAAAATGGGGGAAATATATGCGTTCTTTCTTTATGAAACTAAACTGTAATTTGTCCAATAATCAGAAAATGGTTGTGGTAAAAGGCCTTGTCGCCATTAAAGCTGGTTGAGAAAAAATATGCCTTCACAGCCTGAATGGAGGATGCTTTATGTACGAGACAGTCCACAGGGGACACAGGTGTATTACCAGGAATGCACATCAAGCCTAGACGATCAGCTGCCTGAACTAGAGATCATCATGCAACACATTTCAGTCCCTCAGCTCTCTGATGGTGGTGCTTTTCTTCGTACTGCCTTGGACAGTGCTTGCTGAATGACAGGGTAGAGTTTGAAACACCCCTCAATGCATGTGCGCACATCCCCAGTCAGGGTGTCCTCGCCCATCTCGCCATCCGATTGTAGTCCAGAAATCTGGTTCAGACTGGGCAGAAATGCAACTGTCAGGCTTCCCAAATTCTCCCTGGATCCTGAGGCCAAGTTGTATCCATTTTCCTCCAGAAAGGTAGGGTCGATAAGGTATGTGGCACCTTCCTGACGGATTGAGCATCCAAGAACCAGATCGTACATCTCTATACCTGCGTCCACCAGCGCCATTGACGCACAGGTGACTGCATGTGCCAGGACGGCGCCGTCGTTTTCAAGGACCATTACATTTACTTCAATCTGAGAGCGAGGATACTTCTGCAAGCACACTCCTGGCCTCAGGCTCTCCAACAGCATCAGTGACAGATCCTTTTCATCACTACCTTGAATCCACGAGCCTCTCTCTCGACAAGAGAATGGGGCAAATCTCATGTCAGTAATAAGTCTTCCGGATTTCATATCGGTCTCATCCTTGCGCTCAGTCTCTCTGGGTCCATACACACAGCAGATGAGCTTCGTGTTCCCAGCTTCAATGTAAGCTGAACCTTTGGCTTGACTTATCAGCCCACATCGGACAAAAACTGAACGGACATCCACTTGACCACGCTGCCTGCCATCTACCCTGGCGTCGTTGGAAGCGGTGGACTTCTTTACCGCGTTTTTACACAGAAAGAGAGACGGACTTTGAGACACTTCTGGACCACGTACCCTTTTTGTATCAGTCGGCATGGTCGGGGAATAGTTCTTCCAAAAATGTTACTTACTTGGGCCGCGTGCTGTATTTGTCCAAATACTAGTTATTGCTAACTGCTTTTTCTGTTCCGGTTGCTCGATGACTGTATGCTCGATTAGATCACATGGTACCGTGTGTGCATCACCAAATATCTTCCCCGGCCATCACATTGTGCTTGTAGTTCCTCCTCACACATCTACTCACCTGTCACTTGCTGGACTGGAGTACAGAAATTAAACAAAAATAAATTCCACAGCGCATAGAATACAGTACATGCATTCTAATAATATATCAGGAAATATACATTATTTATTTCCAATCTACATATTGCTCTATAAGAGAAAATAAATAGACATTTCTATTGCATCAGCCATCGATAGCAGTTCGCGCAAGTGCGGTCGCTGGTTTGGCAATGATTGACAGTAAATTATAGCCAATAGAAACTGAGTACCAATGCAGTGACTATCCTGTCAAACCAATAGTGGCAGTGTAAATGCGGGAACACTGCATTTCACTTTGATTGTGCCAGCGTGGGGTGTCAGTGCGAGCGGTGACAGAAATAAAATAAAGATACACTTTGTGAGTATGGGAAATGTTTAATTGATAGGAGTACAGTTAATGGTGCCTGTCATTGTTAAAATGGTTAAAACAGCGGATTTATGTCTAATATACCTACTTAATTCGTTCGAATGTCGCGTATAGCTGACGTTTTCATGAATGACTTGAGAAAGGAGAATGGCAATTATTCATACACCGTTGGATTATGCCTTACTATGGTATTAACTAGCTGGGTTTAAAGTTATTCCCATTAGCTAACTCTATTTAGCTAGTTACCTATATGGGCTGGCTAGCTAGCTAACCATTAAGAACGAATGTATTGCTAGTCAACGAATTTGCAAAGGGAGACGTGGAATGACTCAATGTAACCGCCTCATTTTAGCATCGGTCAGGGCAGGTTACAATTGCAGGATGAGCTTGCTGTAAAAAAAAAAATAAACAAGACCGTGCGGGCTGTCGTTAACTCGGTTGTCAGGACCGGTACGAAGCTCAAACACTCGGCGGCGTTTTGTCTTCTCCCTACATTTTTCAGCATTAGCTTTGCCCACGACTGGCTGGTATGAACTATACAACCCGACGCTACGTTAAGGTTTAGTATTGTCAATCATCGCCAATGAGACAGCTTTCGAAGCATATGGCCCTTTCATCGTCAATAAGTAATCATTCAATTAAAAAAAGATAAACATACTGCAGCAGTTTTGCACAGGTCAATATGGATGCCTCCATCTGACGAAACTTCCGCTATACACTTCTCGACTTAAAGCCGGTGTACACTACAAGATTTTGGCCACGATTTAGCTGTCCCAGACACTTGAGATCGAAGACAAAATACCGATGTAGTTGGCGGCCGTCATTGACAGTCTTTTAATGTAATCGAGTCCAATACGCAATCTGAGGGCTATGGTTCTCGTCTTTGAGCAGTCAGACGTCCCTATATTTTAAACAGGTTTAATGTTATTTATTTGTGTAATATATTTTTAAAGTCTTACTGAACGTTTAAGGTTGCTTTGAGCGACAGTTTGTAGCTGCGTCCAATCGAATCACGTCATTATTTCGCGGGAGGGCGTGGCTTCGACCATGTGAAAAATCTTGTAGTATGTGACCACCAGCGGTGCCACAGCGTTTAGTGTGCGCACCGCTATGTTGGCCACACACACAAAAACTACTGGAAAGACGGTCGTTTAATGTAAGAGGCTTAGCGATGTTAGGATTTTGAAAGTCATGTAGTGTCCACCAGTCTTTACACACAGGTGTTAGGAGCATGTAAGATAGCTAATTAGCACAGTTGGTCACCTCTTGGCTTCCATCTGTTTTCTCTAAACAAGCACTGTAACATGGATGGCATTATGGGAATCAATTTAACCTTTTTTTTTTATTTTATAATTTTATTTCTGGCTGATATGAAAGAGAAGGTCCTTATGCTTTGGGGCTCTGAACAGAACTCCCCCATACAGAAGAGTATTTCATCCAATTACTCTTATATGTAATGGAACTGAGAGTCATGATCAAGGGCTAGACCAGTACATGCCATTGGCTGTTAACCCCCAGAGGAGACACATGGAAGGTAATTTACACAGTGGAGTTTCCTGGATTATCAAGGATTCCACCTCAGGAAATAGGACCTCTGTTACCTTTTAATTAAGCTGTGACATAGGCTATATGTCCACACATGACTTGGTTTTACTTTAAAGTAAGGGCTAGCTAAGTAATCAAGTAATCTTTGAAAGTTTAAGATTGACTGGCAAATGTAAATTAGAATTACTGTATACAGCAAAATGAAAATCCTACCTCAGAGGAGGTTCAGGAAGTTGCTTTAAAGGTAGTCATACAAAGAGTGTTGTGTTCATGTGGGATCTTCTCCTGCCTTCCAGCCAGGCCTGCTATGAAGCTTCAACATTGGTGAAGATAATGGGTCTAAGGCCTAGACAGACCCTGGGGCCAAACTTGTCATAAACATGCTGCATATGCCTATCCAAGGATGTGGAAGGCAGCTGCAATTAGTGTTTTATAGGTCCAGTCAGGGATGTGCTCTAAAGTAAACATGGTTTTCACATGAATTTGGTTGAAGCTGATATTCAGTTTTCCCCCAAAAAAAGAAGCAAAACCCATGTTTCCATTTGCTTGCTATTCCAGTGGAAGCAAGGACACATAATAATTTAATTGCAACTTTAGTTTGTTACCTACAGTATTCGGGCCTGCCTACCCATACCTTCTCCCTCACCGGCATTTCATGTGTTTGTTCCTAACTGTTTTTGAACTGTTTGTGTGATCGTCAGTCCTTTCAGAATGGACTCTTTGCTGCCTGCTGCTCAGATCCGTGAGAAGTTCATCGACTTCTTCCGTTGCCATGAACACCAGTATGTCCATTCATCCGCCACCATACCTTTGGATGACCCCACACTGCTCTTCGCTAATGCTGGCATGAACCAGGTACGCAGCAATACTGTCCCTTCCCCCATACTTCTCCCCTGGCATGAACCAGGTACGCAGCAATACTATGCCTTCCCCATACTTCTCCCCTGGCATGAACCAGGTACGCAGCAATACTGTCCCTTCCCCCATACTTCTCCCCTGGCATGAACCAGGTATGCAGCAATACTGTCCCTTCCCCATACTTCTCCCCTGGCATGAACCAGGTATGCAGCAATACTATCCCTTTCCCCATACTTCTCCCCTGCAGTTATGTAGAGAGTGTGGCTCTATTGGCTAATTAAAGCCTCAACTCAGTGGATGTGTCTTAGCACAGTGGAATAATACCCTCTGGAAGTGTATTGTTCTTAAAAAGATGTCTCCTGAACTCATACATTCTGTCCATATTTGAAGCTTTTAGAATAGAATAGACTGACGTATACTCATCCCAATTGAACGCTATCTTTCTTACCCATCCTCTCTCTTTGTCCACCTATCCAACCTCCCCTTCCAGTTCAAACCTATCTTCCTGAACACCATTGATCCGTCCCACCCCATGGCCAGACTCAAGCGTGCAGCTAACACACAGAAGTGCATCCGCGCTGGGGGCAAGCACAATGACCTGGATGATGTGGGCAAGGATGTGTACCACCACACCTTCTTTGAGATGCTGGGCTCCTGGTCCTTCGGAGACTACTTTAAAGTAAGTCATGGAGACCGGATGTTAGATACGGTAGTAGTCATCTCATCTGTAATGACGTTGCAACATTTTAACAAGTCTCTCAAGATAGTGTTTGCGTGTTGGGAAGATTAATTGATTATATATCTCTTATTTCCTTTCCTGCTGACTCCTCTCCCTGCAGCACCTTGCTTGTACGATGGCCCTGGAGCTGCTGACTAAGGAATTTGGGATTCCCATCGAGCGTCTGTACGTAACCTACTTCGGTGGTCATGAAGAAGCTGGGCTGGATCCAGATCTGGAGTGTAAACAGATATGGCTGGACCTCGGGTAAGTGAGTTTCAGGAGTAGGAAATTCTTGGCAGATCGAATAAGGCCATTATATATCCAAATCTACCTGAATGATAGAAATAGGCTGCACTCTTTCTATTCTTGTTATTGTGGTCAGTAACACTGTGTTGGGTGATAATTCTCTCAGGGTACTGTTCCCTTTTCGAACCTCTAGACGCCACTTTGCTGGTTACAAAAACAGTCTTGTGAGAACAGTCATGTTCTCGCTCTGTGCTCGTGTTCCCTCCCAACCTGCTCCTACTGTAACCTCTCTCTTCTGAGTCTCACCTGGGAAGGATTTATTAGTTGGATTCCATTGCAAAACGTTTCGTAATGTGCAATGGAAACCATTTAGCGTTTACTTTAGGAACCAAATTGAAGCAAACGGTACCAAAATGGGAGGGACCTTACATGAATTTATCCAATAGAACCTTTCGTTTTTGTTGAAAAATATTTTTTAAGGGAATATGACTAATGAATACACCCCTGTTTTACCTGTGTCTCCTCCCTGGGTGACAGAATGGACGAGGCTCGTATTATACCCGGCAGCATGAAGGATAACTTCTGGGAGATGGGGGACACAGGTCCTTGTGGGCCCTGCAGTGAGATCCATTTTGACCGCATCGGGGGGAGAGATGCAGCCCACCTGGTCAATATGGACGACCCCAATGTGCTGGAGATTTGGAACCTGGTGTTCATCCAGTACAACAGGTAATTAATTTATAAATAGCTGTAAAATATGTGACCGACCGACTGACTTGATTGGGTCATGTAGCAAAATTTGAATGGTGTTTTTTACATTGGATAAAAGTAGACTCAGAGCTAGAAAATGGTATATCACACACTATAGTTGAGGAACAATGGGAAAGTAATTCTGTTTTGAAAGTTGATAAACTTGTTACTTTACTTTTGAGAAAATTGTCCTTGAATGTTTTGGTTCACCTACTGGAGAGCTCTTTGTCTACACCTATTTAGCAACATTCCAGCTTAAGCCTCACCAATCTCTTTAAGGATTCACTTGTGAGTCCATGTGCTAAACAGTGAGTACTGTAGTGTACAACCAAAGATTTCAAGACTAAACACTGGTTTATACTACATCTATCGACACATCTGTCTGTATACAGTTGTCGCAGTGACATCATGAACATTCTATTGTCATCCAACTACAAACTTGTCGTTATGAAAAAGTATAAACATCAAAACGACAGTCTACATGACATCAGCAGCCTGGTGGTCCAAAATAGCTTAACTGGTGTATTTTAAAGCCAATAAACCCATCTGTTTAAAAAGGAATTTAGTGTACAGTGAATTTGGGAAAGTATTCAGACCACTTGACTTTTTCCACATTTTGTTTAATTACAGCCTTATTCTAAAATGGATTAAATAAATAAAAACATCTCAAATCTACACACACCATAATAAAAAAGTGAACCGGTTTTTAGATTTGTTTTGCAAATTTGTTAAAATAACATACCTTCTTTACTAACATGTTCAGGCCCTCTGCTATGAGACTCAAAATTGAGCTCTGGTGCATCCTGTTTCCATTGATTATCCTTGATGTTTCTACAACTTGATTGGAGTCAACCTGTGGTAAATTCAATTGATTGGACTTAATTTGAAAAGGCACACACCTGTCTATATAAAGGTCCCTTTGTTGACCGTGCATGTCAGAGCAAAAACCAAGCCACGAGGTTTGATGAATTGTCCGTAGAGCTTCGAGACAGGATTGTGTAGAGGCACATATCTGGGGAAGGGTACTAAAAAATATCTGCAGCATTGAAGGTCCCCAAGAACATAGTGGCTTCCGTTATTTTTAAATGGAATAAGTTTGGAACCACCAAGACCCTTCCTAGAGCTGGCCGCCCGTCCAAACTGAGCAATCAGGGGAGAAGGGCCTTGGTCTGGGAGGTGGCCTAGAGCCCGATGGTCACTCTGACAGAGCTCCAGAGTTCCTCTGTGGAAATGGGAGAACCTTCCAGAAGGATATCCATCTCCGTAGCACTCCAATCAGGCCTTTATGGTAGAGTGGACAGACAGAAGCCACTCCTCAGCGGCAGGGAGTGGTAGACTAGTCAGGATCGAGGGAAAGATGAATGGAGCAAAGAACAGAGAGATCCTGGATGAAAACCTGCTCCAGAGCACTCAGGACTTCGGACTGGGATGAAGGTTCATCTTCCAACAGGACAACGACCCGAAGCACACAGCCAAGGCAACGCAGGAGTGGCTTCGGGACTCTGAATGTCCTTGAGTGGCCCAGCCAGATCCCGGACTTGAACCCGATCGAACATCTCTGGAGAGACCTGAAAATAGCTGTGCAGCGACACTCCCCATCCAACCTGTCAAAGCTTGAGAAGAATGGGAGTAACTCCCTAAATACAGGTGTGCCAAGATTGTGCCAAAGAACACTCAAGGTTATAATCGCAGCCAAAGGTTCTTCAACAAAGTACTGAGTGAAGGGTCTGAATACTTATGTAAATGTAATGTTTTAGATTTTTATACACTTGAAAAATTATAACAACCTGTTTTCACTTCGTCATTATGGGGAGTTGTGTGGAGATTGAGGGAATTATTTTTAATAAAAAATACATTTTAGAATAAGGCTGTAACGTAACAAAATGTGGAAGTTACTGGGTCTGAATACTTTCCGAATGCACTGTATGTCAATCTAGCAAACCAGGCAACTTTCTGAACAATATATTTGGTAGTTTCTAGCTTGTAAGCTAGCTAGTAACGTTAAGTTAGTTGACTAGCCAGTTCTAATAATGACCATATCCTATAGCTGACAACGTCTTAACTTTACAGGAAAATGAACTCCCAACTAGAGGTCGACCGATTATGATTTTTCAACGCCGATAACGATTAGTGGAGGACAAAAAAAGCCGATACCGATTAATTGGCCTATATATACAGTACACACACACACACACACACATTTTTGTAATAATGACAATTGCAACAATACTGAATGAACACTTATTTTAACTTAGTATAATGCATATTATAGGTGTTAAGGTGATTCCCCAGGTTGGTATTTTTTTTATTTAGCTGTTGCTGTCCCCATTCTTTCATCTTTATCACAAATAAGTCACCTTGCTTTCCCTGGTGCCAATTCCATGTAATAGTCCCACACTGGTGCTCTGCCTTTCTCTGCCATCTGTAAAACACACACACATACAGCTCTGAAGTGACAATGATACTGAAGAGTCTGCTTAGGAGACATACTCTCAACTGTTTGAATAAAAATAGATAAAGTTACCTGTGATGCATGTTGAAAACAAAAACTGTAATTTCTATATGCAGAAAATCCTATTTTAATAATGGGCATGGTAAGAATTGACTACCTTCTAGCAAAATCTGAAAAGCGGTTCCTTCATTCAGGATATTTTTAGATTCACTTAAAATAAGGTCTGTTTCGTGTAGGCTTACACCACCTTGCTAATTTTATAACTGTGTAGATATCCATAGGACAAGGTAACTCTGATCAATATTGACTAAATATAAGCAATTGTTTTTGTGGAGTGGAATTATGAAAATATGTTGACAAATGTTACCTTATCCTCGTGAGATTTACACGGATATCAAAACGCCGAGGCGGTTTAAGTATGCACGATACACAGACCTTATTTGAAGTAGATCAAGACATTCTCTATGGAAGACATGAAAGGTAAAATAACGAAGGAACCCCTTTCAAGTTCAGCCGCAAGTTATTACAGGATTTATAACGCGTCGACTACTTATCTCTAAACCATATACCTTTGACTATTACGAGCCTGCTGCTGCCTACCACCCCTCAGCCAGACTGCTCTATCAAATCATAGACTTAACTATAATAAACACACAGAAATACGAGCCTTGGGTCAAATCCGGAAACTATCACCTCGAAAACAAAACGTTTATTCCGTTCCGTATTTTATCTAACGGATGGCATCCATGAGTTTAAATATTCCAGTTACATTGCACAACCTTCAATGTTATGTCATAATTATGTAAAATTCTGGCAAATTAGTTCGCAATGAGCCAGGCTGCCCAAAGTGTTGCATTTACCCTGACTCTGCGTGCAATGAAAGCAAGAGGTGACACAATTTCCCCTGGTTAATATTGCCTGCTAACCTGGATTTCTTTTAGCTAAATATGCAGATTTAAAATATATACTTGTGTATTGATTTTAAGAAAGGCATTGATGTTTATGGTTAAGTACACATTGGAATAACGACAGTCGTTTGATTGTTTTTTATAAGGTACGTTTAATACTAGCTAGCAACTTACCTTGGCTTACTGTATTCGCGTAAAATCTGTCGTTCTGCCCCTGAACAAGGCAGATAGCCCACCGTTCCTAGGCCGTCATTGAAAATAAGAATTTGTTCTTAACTGACTTGCCTAGTTAAATAAAGGTGGATTTATTTTTATTTTTTTTAAATCGGCTCCCCCAAAAAATGATTTCCGATTTTTATGAAAACTCGGTCGACCTCTACTCACCCAACGATCATTATTTACAAGTTCATTTGTAAGCTAATTACACAAAATAGCTTACGGTTGAGAGTGTGACAAAATAAAAGCAGGTCATTCTCCCTGAGAATAAAAAAAAAACCTTTTGACACTCGTTGGCCTAACGTTATATCCTAATTTGACTTTGGTGCAGGTCGTTCTTTTTTTGTCCCATGCACAGGATACAGAAGCTGTAAACCGTACAGTGAAATGGTTACTTGCATAGTGGAGTCTTTATGGTTGAGACATGTAGCTAGCTAAACAATGAACCATAATCCAAACTTTATGAATCTACAGGTAGCTTAAAATTAGGCTATAACTAGCAATACGAATAATATTACTACATAGATCATAGACGTAATGTTAGCTAGCGAGCAGCCAGCTAACATTAGCTATCTAGCTAACAGTACGCTTTAACTTGAAATTAAAACAACTTTTGACAAAATGAGAAGCATAATATATCAAAATGTAGCTAGACTCTCTTACCTGTATACATGGATGTACGCGTCTCCCTCTCTGTCACAGATTCCATGGTTGCCCTTAGTTTGAAGATGTAATCCCGAGACAGGTGTTTTTTTTCCCCAAGGCAAAACCAACTAGGCATCGAATTTTACAATTGTATTCGTATTTAAGATGGCACATTTTTTTAGGCACATGAAAGTTCCCATGTTCCAGAAGGCATTTCTGCCATACATTTTGATGAATCTTTTTACGTTCAAATGTATGTCCTGTAAAGTAGTGACACGCCTAGTTTTCTGAAACAAATAAGAATATTGTGTTTAATTCAAGTCCTGTGTAATGCACATGTGCGTAGATGAAGGATCTGGCTGAACCTGTTCCTCCCCCACCAGGGAGTCTGAGACAGAGCTGAAGCCCCTACCTAAGAAGAGCATTGATACAGGCATGGGTCTGGAGCGTCTGGTCTCTGTGCTGCAGAATAAGATGTCCAACTACGACACAGACCTTTTCATCCCCTACTTCCAGGCCATCCAGAAGGCAAGCACCACTACCAAACACTATTTACCATTACTCTCTGGGTGCTCTGAATGACCTGTCTGACAGTACCATTGTGGTTGTTCTGAACAGGGTACAGGAGCCAGGGACTACACAGGAAAGGTTGGTGTTGAGGACGTAGATGGCATTGACATGGCCTACCGTGTCCTGGCTGACCATGCCCGCACCATCACCATCGCCCTCTCTGACGGGGGCAGGCCAGACAACACAGGAAGAGGGTGAGTCCTTTTAACTGTCTGGCTGACTCTTTGGCCTATGTTTGTGTGAACATCAATCTCTTAATGTGCACATTTTAACCTTCTCCCTCTGTGTGTTCAGATATGTGTTGAGGAGGATCCTGCGTCGTGCTGTGAGGTACTCTCACGAGAAGCTGGGTGCTCAAAAAGGCTTCTTTGCTACCCTAGTTGACGTGGTGGTAGAGTCCCTGGTAAGAACATCATCCCACTTCATGTTATTCACCATCTCTCCTTCTGTCTTCGTCCTTTCCTGTTTTACTCTGCTGTCTCCTTGAAGGTGGAAAAATCTTTCATTCTGGCCTTGAGCAAGGCAGTTAACTCCCAACAACAACTGCTCCCAGGGCGGTTGACGGTGATTTAGAGCAGCAACCCGCACCAACCTAATTGGGTTGGGTTAAATGGGTTGGGTTAAATGTGGAAGATGCATTTCAGTTGTGCATCTGACTAGGTATCCCCTTTCCCTCTCCAGGGCGATGCCTTCCCTGAGTTGAAGAAAGACCCAGACATGGTAAAGGACATCATCAACGAGGAAGAGGAGCAGTTCCTCAAGACACTCAGCAGGGGGCGAAAGATCCTGGACAGAAAGATCCAGAGTCTGGGAGACAGCAAGACCATCCCTGGTACTGAAGGGCTACATTAGCAAATTGGATTAATTAGAAACATTTACCTTGTTGTCAAAACAAAATGCTCTTTTAAAACCCTTTTTCTCTTCTCTCCTTGTGAAGGTGACACCGCCTGGTTGCTGTATGACACATACGGTTTCCCCCTGGATCTCACTGCCCTAATTGCTGAAGAGAGGGGGATGATGGTGGATGTTGCTGCTTTTGAGGAGGAGAAGAAGGCTGCCCAGGTGAGAGTAGAGAAATGGTGACCAGTAGAAAAGATGGAGCCTTGGATTGGCATGGAGTTGATGTGGATTTTTGAATTTGCCTGTGGAGGTGGGAAATGTACTGCTTTGTGAATGTCTACAGACATGAATGCTTTCCTCTGTCAGCATTTCTCAGTCAGTATTGCACTGTAAGTGACAAGTGCCTTGTTCTGCTTATTAGATAAATAAATATTTACAATACATTACAGCTCCATTACTTGCAGTGTTAAAGTTCCATTCCATGTTGAGTGAAGGGCCAAATCAATTCAATAAGGTCATATGATATCAGAAAGCCAAATGGCATGTTTAGCCCTATCTAAATAATGAGTATGATGTTTCCACATAATGAATGACTGATTCATCATTGGTGTAAAGTTAGTTGAACGTTTATTCAATGTAAATAGAACGGGGATTGGGCTGTCTCATCCATGTCCCTCCCATTCAGGTTAAGTCCCAGGGGAAGGGCTCTGGGGATGAGGACCACATCATGCTGGACATCTATGCCATCGAGGACCTTCGCAACAAAGGCATCGCTGCTACTGACGACGTACTCAAGTACAGCTACAGTGCTGACGACAGTGGCAAATATGGTGAGACATGCAAATAAAATCAGCTCAGTTTTATTAACCAACTCAGAAAGATGGTTTGCTTGGTATTTATTCAAATCGCTTTCTTGCTTGTCTGTTTTAATCCCTGTATATTTCTCTGTGGTTGTCCCAGTGTTTGAGCAGGCTGTGAGCACGGTGCTGGCTCTGAGGAGGGAGCGTGCCTTTGTGGATGAGGTGACAACAGGGCAGGAGTGTGGGGTTCTGCTGGACAAGACTTCGTTCTATGCGGAGCAGGGAGGACAAAGCTTCGACGAGGGCTACATGCTGAGGGAGGACGACTCTGTAGATGATGTAAGGACCTACAGAGAGGACAGACCGGCCAGTTGTAAAAGCCATATTAGACATGAATGTTGGCAGCAGGTAGCCTAGCGGTTAAGAGCGTTAAGGCCAGTAGGTGGAAGGTCGCTGGTTCAAATCCCCACTCGGTGGAATGTCTGTCAACGTGCCCTTGAGCAAGGCACTTAATCCTAATTGCTCCTCTATGTCCCTCTGCTCAATGACTGTAATGTAATTCTCTGTCTCCCTCTCACACCACATCCCTTCCTCAGAGGATGGAGTTCACAGTGAAGAACACTCAAGTTCGGGGTGGATACGTGCTGCATGTAGGAACGGTTTACGGCACTCTGAAGGTTGGAGATAACGTCATTCTGCATGTGGATGAGGTAATGCATCACTCAAAAGTACATTTTAATGACTCAATTTCATGATATTTTCTTAACTGCCTTGATATTGAAAAGTTATTACATCTCTACTTGTCCAAACCCCCCTCCTCCCCAGGCTCGTCGTAGGCCCATCATGAGTAACCACACTGCCACCCACATCCTGAACTTTGCCCTGAGGGAGGTCCTGGGAGAGGCTGACCAGCGTGGCTCCCTGGTGGCTCCTGACCGCCTGCGCTTTGACTTCACCGCCAAAGGTGCTCTGAGCACAGAAGAGGTGCGACGCACAGAGGAGATTGCCTGCACAATGATCCGCGATGCAAAGGTGAGAGGTCATAGGTCACTGAAAGTATGAGTAGGGGGTATGTTAATTTCTGTTTGATCAAGTGTTGTTTTTACACAGCTCTTTGGTTGCTGGTGTTATTGATCTAGGGCCTGTTGTCTATTGTTCTATTTGAGTATTCCTTGACTGTTTCCTTGCCTTATTGCACCATAAAATTCTGTATCGTCTCCTGTTTTCTTTTATACACTGCCACCCCAAGGCTCTTGTCATCCTTTTCTCCTCCTCACAGAATGCACTGTTTTCAAGCGTGTATTACCAAGTCACGACATCAGCTCCTTCTGTCTCTCTACAGCCTGTCTATGCCATGGATACCCCCCTGGCAGCAGCTAAAGCCATCCAGGGTCTGCGTGCTGTGTTTGATGAGACCTACCCTGACCCGGTGCGCGTGGTGTCCATTGGCACCCCCGTGGCTGACCTTCTGGCTGACCCCAGCAGCACTGCCGGCTCCTGCACCTCCATCGAGTTCTGCGGAGGAACGTGAGTACACAGCTCCCCTTGCCGTTGCTTTACATAATTATACCTCAGGATTCAGAAATACAGAGATGTTGTTTGAGAATTTACTGTGAGACTGTTGCTCGGTTGTATTCTGTACATTCTATCTGTAACTTCAGGCACTTGCGGAACTCTGGCCATGCTGCACCTTTTGTCATCGTGTCAGAGGAGGCCATCGCCAAGGGAATCCGCCGTATCGTCGCAGTGACAGGAGCAGAAGCACAGAAGGTGAGAGGACAGAAAGGTTCCCAACCATTAGTGGATGCTTGACATTCATGTTCTACATTATACTACAGGTTCTTAGTCAAATCACTGGGTGATGATGGTATAGGTATCACTCTTTCATAACCGCTATTTACTCAACGGTAACTGACTAACTTGAATCCCGTCCCCACCCTGCTCTGTTCAGGCACACAGGAAAGCAGATGCTCTGAGACAGTCTCTGTCTGCTCTGGGGGACAAGGTGAAGATTCAGACCGCCCCCAATAAAGACGTGCAGAAGGAAATCGCTGACATGACAGAGGTGAGGGCTGTCGCAGAACATCCAGCCCTTAATGAGCCGTGTCCGTCTGTGTGTTTACTTACTATGTCTCTGTTCTGTGTTGCAGTTTCTGGGCATGGCAGTGATTTCCCAGTGGCAGAAGGATAAGATGAGGGAAGCCCTGAAGGGCTTGAAGAAGACCATGGATGACCTGGACCGCGCCAGCAAGGCTGATGTCCAGAAAAGGGTACGAGAGAGGGTCCAGACATGGGGGTTTAGGGGGGGGGGGCGCATGGGGGTTTAGGGGGGTTGGTGGAGATTTCTTTTTTTTTTAGGTATACTACATTTCATAGAAACTGATATACTATGTAGGCTGTGTAGTTGGGGAGTATGCAGGTCATTCTATATGAATGGTGATTTCCTCATGTTCTCTGGTTCAGCTGGTCTTTAATTGCTATATTCTCTCTGCCTCTCCTCCCCCAGGTTCTTGAAAAGACCAAGGAGATGATTGACAGCAGCCCTAACCAGCTGCTGGTAGTCATGGAGATGGAAAGCGGAGCCTCTGCCAAGGTAACAGCATCATTTTCTCTCCTCTACAGCCAACCCTACCACTCTGGAGAATTACAACACACCACGGCACAGATTATCCCTAAATTCAAATCAGACATTTTTCTAATTCCACTTCTATTTTCTAACCCTTTCGCTGTGTGTTTTTGTGTCCCAGGCTCTGAATGAGTCTCTGAAGCTGCTGAAGACCCAGTCCCCCCAGACTGCTGCTATGCTATTCACCGTAGACAACGATGCTGGAAAGATCATCTGTTTATGCCAGGTGCCCCAGGTAAGCCATGTGCTCAACCTGTGTGTTTACATCCATTCACAGATTAGCTCCTTATGTGTGCTTAATGCAATGACCTTACATTTTTGTTGGGACAGTATCTTATCTGTTGACTTTCTCCTCTACCAGGATGTGGCCAACCGGGGTCTGAAGGCCAGTGAATGGGTGCAGGAGCTCTGCCCTCTGATGGATGGCAAAGGTGGTGGCAAGGATATGTCTGCCCAGGCAACTGGCAGGAACACACACTGCATAGAGGAGGCTTTGCAGATGGCCAACCAGTTTGCCCAACTTAAACTGAGTGAAAACAAATAGAGAGGAGGCTGGGGTGTGGTGAATGATTATGGGGAAAGATCCCTCGATCCAAACCCACTGGAATGTTCCAGCTCTGTTCTCTGTGACTCTGAACTGGACGTTCCAGAAAATTGTATAGAAACATTCACCCATCCAAAGGTTAGAAAGGGAAGCGGATACAAGAGCCACCTTTCTCTGAAAGATGCATCTGCAATTTTAAGGAGGATAACATGGTTTTGATCCATGCACAATTTGATGGCTCCCTGCAAGATCTGTGGTCAAAGGATTAGGTGATCAAATGATTGATAGGTGTACGAAGATGCTACCCCCAACGTATCCTACCTGATCTGTCCTGAGGTAGATAGTATTAGTCCTCCTTCCATCCTCCTCCCACTTTAACTAATGATGAAAATACTTAACGTTAAACTGCTTCAGTTCATTGCTTGTTTCTCTCTATTTCATTGGCCTCCACTTCCCCTCCCGGACTGTGGGGAGATGTGTTCTCTGCAGACTGTCTTTCCTGCCAGTTGTAATGTACATTCACAACAGCAACGGTGGCACCTGTCAGCGCCACCAGCTGTGTAACAGTTTTATTGTCTGTCATCTCAATATTAATGTAGTCAATTAATAATGAATTTAAATAAATGGGTGACATGACATCGTCAATTCTGTGAAATGCATGTTATTGCCACTTATGAACGTCACAATGCATTCATGAATTCCATGTTGTGGAAGAAAAATACTGATAACACTTGATTTCTTAATTTCTCCTCCTACTAGTATTTAAATCTGTATTCTCCTGTAGTTCATAGGTGATGATCAGATGACCTATTTATCTGGTCAGTCTGATGCTAGGTAACGATGTCCAGCGCTAGTACAGGGGCTGACGTGTTGTAAGTGCTCTTACTGCCCCACTGTAGAAAAGATGCAGAAAACCACAATTTTTTCATGTTGCTTTTATTTTCACAACAGCATGTGATTAAAAACAGTCCATCACACACACTGAGGTTTTAAGTAGTAAGGAGAGAGTGCTTACAACCAATGACAGTCATAATACTAATGAGGATACTATTGGTAATAATGATAGTAACACTGATGGTACCATCAGTCTGTCAGTATATATTGTTGTTGTGCACAAGAGACCTCTAATGAAGAGCTGGAGATGAAACCATAAAAACACTGCAACAGCATAGATGCTTCATAAGAGACCATTCAGTTATCACTAGAAGCCACTCAAGCCAGACCCGATGAACTCAAATACATTCAAAACTATCCATTACGGAATAATACTATCAGGGACAGCAGAGTTGAAAGGGATTTCTCACCTTTTACACAGTCAGTTTCCCACAGTGTACCCAGCAATCAAACAACATATTGGGGAACATACTGTATCCTTATGCACTTTGAGCTAAAATGTGGCGTTCAGCTTCAATGTGCTAGCTTTATTGATACAGTAGATATGGGTATTGTCCTGTTGTATAAACAGTTATTACAAAAGTAATTCGGAGTAACGGAATTAAAGTTATGTCCAATCATTAGAACAATGTCCATTGTGTTTGATTCTCTTTGAGTATGTATTGCACATTTTATTTCTGGCGTAGTCAGTAGGTTCACCCAGGAAAGTGTTGGGTATACTTACTAAGAAACATTCCATGTAAAACACAGACATAAGGTGGAGACATGTTTTAACCACTAGACACAATGCCATCGGCTGTCATCTTGAACACGATACGACAGCAGATACGAATCACAGACACAATAGCAAAACACTGCTTGAGAAGAGCAAATGAATACAACCATAATCATCAACTTTACCCATTTCTAGTCACAGATAAGAGTTGATTTTCTTTCATCTCTAGATAATGAGTTGTTTAAAAAGCAACCGCATAAAGGAAGCCTCTCTACGTGGCTCCAAGAGAAAGGCAGAGTGAATCATATGGGTCCAGAAGGCACAGCTCTCAGCCAGGCGAGACCAGAGGGGGTGGGTATAATATAAGGTGTATCGTCTAAGTCAGAGAAGACATTTGAAGCCCTCAGAATATGTGTATGTGTGTAAGAGACATGGCTGACACGCTGTTATGATCACAATAGCAGTACCCATAGTAGAAGGGGCTTTGGGTTTGTGTGAATGTCCAGTGCAGACTAAATCAAGCTTAAGGTAGCACACGTGTACTGAGGTTTATGGTGCACTGCAGGAAAGGTATGTCCAACACTGGGACAAGGCACGCAAGCATGGATGTGTGTGTGTGTTGGATGTGTGTGTGTGTGTGTTGTCACATTGCTGTACATTTCTGATATGTGTCTATTTTGTTATGAGAGGGGTCTAACTGAAAATCTCACTTTGACAACACTAAGTAAATCACACAATTTTGTTTACAGCACTCTCTCTCACACACACTAGTAAGGAGTGAGGGCTGATAAAAACTCACTGGCACTCCGTAGATATCCTTAAAGTATGTGTGTCAGGTAGAGACACATACCTGAAACAAAACAAAAATTCCACACAGAAATGAGTATGTATAGGAATCAGTTACAGTGATCTGCCCAACTCAATGTCAGAGTGTCAGATAAGAACTCCATGATGTGCAAAGGATAGATATAATACAAGTATATCATACAGTACATAATGGTATATACCATATTTATGATATCATCATAGGATTACACAACAGCAGAAATCCTTAACTGAATGTCACATTGCCAAACTGGCTAATAACTACTGCAGCCAGGACTAAAAACAGTTTTTACATTTAACTAAACTAGCACACGCCCTTATCCAGAGCTACTTACAAAAGCAATAGGGTTAAGTGTGTTGCTCAAGAGCACAGACAGATTTCTAACCGAGTCAGCTCAGGGATTTGAACCAGCAACCTTTCAGTTACTGGCCGACACTCTTAATTGCTAGACTACCTGCCTAGACTACCCGCTAAGCTACCTACCTTTTTAGAGTTCCTAAACTCTGATCTGAAAATATAGTGGCATTTTTTAATAGCAGTCGGGTTAGTTATGTTGTGCCATATTACTTTCCATTATCAAGTGGCCATCATTAGACACAGAGGAGGCAGCCTTCAGTTTGTCCTATGTACATATAATGTATGGGCCTCAGAGTGATGCAGTATCCCTTAATAGGCAGCAGGAGGCAGCAGGTCATTTTAGTGTGAGCTCTTTGTACTCAGTCCTATACTTAGTGGTATTAGCTCTAAATGACCAAGAACATTGTGTGAACAGTGTATGTGTGGAAGAGTGTGTGTGTATGTTAATGAGTGAGTAGTGTTAGTCTTATATGTCTGCTTGTGTTGTTGTTGACCATGTGTAAGCCTCTCCCCGATCCACCTAATTAGCAGGATGATTAGTCACTTAAAATGGTTAAAACAAATCAAACGGTTAATACTGTATATGTGGTCAAATCCCTGTGGGCCGTACATACCTTCAACATGATAGTCATATAATTACAACAGTAAGCCTCTGGGCTTCCAACCACGTAAACTTCAACTACCTAGTACTCCCAGCTCCGAGGGGCAAGGGGGCTTTAACAGCAGCTATACAGGTGGGTGTGAACACGGCAGGGGTAGATCAGTGTCCGTCACTTGTTGCCATGACATTTAGGGTGGTGGCTACAGAGTGGGAGGGGGGATGAGTCTCTGGGTGTGAGACCCCTAAGGCGTGTGATGACTCAACCCCTTGTGGATGAGCAGGAGGTGGGATTGTGGATGGGACCGGTTCACAGGTCCATATAGTGGCTAGGGCCAGACTTCTCCACCCCCACTACATTATTCCTATAGTTCTGACCGTTCATTTCTCCTCAGGGCTGAGGGCTATGGAGGTAGGCCTGTTGGGGGCAGAGTGTGTAGTCACATGTAGTTCCACTCACAACCATCAGCATCTTACCCTCCTGCACAATGGGAACAGGGTCATCAGGCAATGTATGATCTAGTGTTATGGAACCCTCTCTACGCAAATCCCAAAGAAACAGATAACTAAGCACATAAAGATGGTGGTGATGGTTACTCTAGTGTTCCTGTAAGCCAGCCCACCACACCTCCAGCCTTCACTTTCCTGGAAAAACTGTGATCTTTCCGGCCTTCGCCAGCGAATCAATGATCTGGGCCTCGTAGTCTGCATCATGTACCCCTGTTTTCCGGAACTCTCCAGAGTAGCGGTTCTGCTCCCAATAATGGTGCCAGTTGCCTCGACTGTCAGCGCCAAAGCCAAAAACATTCACCTGGAAAACAAGACCAAGGTTTTCAAACATTACAGATAGACCAACAAATCCTGTTCATGTCAAACCTAACAGACCGAGAGACGTGTGTGTGTGTGTGTGTGTGTGTGTGTGTGTGTGTGTGTGTGTGTGTGTGTGTGTGTGTGTGTGTGTGTGTGTGTGTGTGTGTGTGTGTGTGTGTGTGTGTGTGTGTGTGTGTGTGTGTGTGTGTGTGTGTGTGTGTGTGAGTGCCTCACTTCGTCACACACGTGCAGAGCGAAGAACAGAACCAGCATGCCTGTGGAGGGATAGCGTCCGTGGTGCCTGGTCCAGCGGTCATGGATGTACTTGAAGAAGGCTGGGTTAAAAATCTGAACCTGTGGAGGTAAACAGTTTGTAAAGAGTTGACTTACCATTTATTAATAATTCTTCCTACATTTGTAAATGTCAATAAGAAATCACTAAATAGCCATTTACACATTTAAACATTTGTAATTATTTATTCATGATTTATATGATAATGAATAAGGTGTTTGATCATAGTATGTCCACAATTATTAATAATGTTCTAATAATGTACCAGTTATAAAGTAGTTATTGTCAATTCATAAGATTATTTATAAGGTATTTATATATATCATGAATGGGATATTTATAAATTGTGAAATGAATGCATTTGTAAATGTCATTACATACACTTAATTCTTCAGTTGTTGATTAATGTAGAGCCTTAAGAAACATTTAGTAACTATATATACTTTATAAACATTTATATATTTCTTGTTACTCCCCAAAAGCTGGCTACATTAGTAGACAATACCTAAAGCTCCACCAACGGCTAGAAATAACCTAAAACATGATATGGTCAAATATCAAATAAAAAGTATGCAATACAAGGTAGAACATCTATTTAAATTAAAAACAGAGCATCTACAGAATCGCATTCATTTCTTCCTTGAACAATTTCAGTTATATATTTCCTAAGGTTCACAACTGCAGCAATTAACAAAGACCTGATAAATCACAAGTGATCATCAACCATCGGCAACTTGCACTTGACCCAAAAGCATATGTGCAGTGCCATATGGCCGTTTAACACTGAAATAGCCGGGCCTCGATTAATAAAAATAGCTGGCAATGACTCAGCCTTGGGGCAGCTACATTTTAACAGAGCCATTTTCTTCCTTCGTTTAGGCAGGTCTAAAGAAACATTAGGATATTAAGACTTTTGCACATTTTTGGTTGACTGAGTGAGGGAAATGCTGTAAATTATGAGGACTCGATGTATTGTGAAAGATGAGACGTTGAGGATTGTAAATACTGCTTTGATGTCATGCAAGCAAGCCAAACACCCGTCCAAACGTGCACTTCACATTTCCATATCATAAGAGTCATGTCATATACAGCGTCAACGTTTATGATCATTATGTTTGTAAACTTATAAGATGACATAGCGTCATCCCTTAGGTTATTCTGAACAGAATGAGCCTGCTTATCTACGTTGAAGAAAATTGGCGCGACACACGCACCTGTATGCAAATTATGATCCGTTTCCATGAATTGCATTGTGAAAGCCTATCTATCGTATTGTATAACTTAGCTAGTCGTTCTGGCTAATAGAATAAGCTTTTAAATTATGGCCACCGGACCCAGATTTCGATTTATAATCGACCGCTTTTGGATTGCATGTGTGATAGATATCAGGGATGCAGGGCTGTGTTCCAAACGAAACAACTACAAGTGTGCTTGCTCTAGTTCCTCAACAGCACAGCTACACTCTTAGAATAAAATGTGCTATCTAGCACCTAAAAGGGTTCTTCAGCTACAATTATGTTCTGTTGAAAAGTACCATTGACTGATACATATAAGAGATCGGAGAGATTCTGATGATAGACGTAGTACCTTGTCTTTGTCCACCCGTAGAAACTGCTTCACAGGGGCGTAGGTACTGAGAGAGAGAGAGAGAGTGAGATGAAACACTCTTTTATCCTTTACTTTCTAAATTGCTTTTAAGTGATCATTCACAGATGGCACGTTCCCGTGTTTCCACAGAGAGAGTGCTCTGTTGATGATGTGCTCTGACCTGGACTGGGAGGAGAGAGCGAAGAGAGAGCGAGAGAGAGAGTGGCACTGTGCTTGTGAAGGTGTGAAGCAGCAGGTCACTTTGAACATGTGAACAAAATCTGCTAGTGTGAAAACATGTGTGTGTTAAAGCAATATAAATGGAGCTGGATTGAGTTTGAATGTGTAGCACTGTGTGTGTGTGAGTGTGAGTGTGAGTGTGTGTGTGTGTGTGTGTGTGTGTGTGTGTGTGTGTGTGTGTGTGTGTGTGTGAGTGTGAGTGTGTGTGTGTGTGTGTGTGTGTGTGTGTGTGTGTGAGCATTGTTCTTACAAGCGGATCTGTCCAGTGGAGAGTGCGCTGGTGATCCACAGCAGGTCCAGGGTCTTGAAGGGCACCAGGACGAAGCTGACATTGGCTGCCAGGTTCTTGGCACTCTCTGGGTACATGAAGTGGTGAGTGGTGTGGCTGCCTGCATCCTCCTCATAGCCCACCGTGGGAGCCAGGTTGATCCTGAAGGACACAGACAGGACAGACACAGGGAATTAGACCATGCTGGAAGTAACTCGACAGACAGACAGACAGACAGACAGACAGACAGACAGACAGACAGACAGACAGACAGACAGACAGACAGACAGACAGACAGACAGACAGACAGACAGACAGACAGACAGACAGACAGACAGACAGACAGACAGACAGACAGACAGACAGACAGACAGACAGACAGACAGACAGACAGACAGACAGACAGACAGACAGACAGACAGACAGACAGACAGACAGACAGACAGACAGACAGACAGACAGACAGACAGACAGACAGACAGACAGACAGACAGACAGACAGACAGACAGACAGACAGACAGACTGACAGACTGACTGACTGACTGACTGACTGACTGACTGACTGACTGACTGACTGACTGACTGACTGACTGACTGACTGACTGACTGACTGACTGACTGACTGACAGACTGACTGACTGACTGACTGACTGACTGACTGACTGACTGACTGACTGACTGACTGACTGACTGACTGACTGACTGACTGACTGACTGACTGACTGACTGACTGACTGACTGACTGACTGACTGACTGACTGACTGACTGACTGACTGACTGACTGACTGACTGACTAGTAGCTGGTTGGGCCCACGCAGGCAGGCTTCAGAAGGTAGCAAATGGCTGCTGATCCCTGGATGCTGTGCTGAGTTTCATTTCTGTTATTTATCCACCCACACACATTCTACTGTCATTAAAAACACTCTCTCTTTCCCCTCTCTCATATGCAAACCCACTGCCATGCTTAGATATTGTCACTGATTGTCTCCATCCCTGTCCATGGATTGCATATATGTTATGTGTGTGTGCAATTGTATAGTGGACTGTATGCATGGCTGTGCATGTGTAATGTTTGTGTGAGTATATGCTATGTATGTGTCTGTCGGTCTGTGTGTGTTTGCAGACAGACAGGGAGAGGGATTAGCTCAGTAGGATTTAGTGCATTACCGTTATAATCTATATGTTTTGCTGCCTTTATCTTCTTAAGACACAAAGCTGCAGCCGAGGGAGAGCTGCTGGTCACATGACCAATTATCCAGCCAATGAGGAGGGAAGATTTCATCAAACATAATCAGACTCAAGACATCAGCAGAACCCATTGTTGAGGACACCCTACGCCCCCTCCCCACCCACCATAAGGGTACACAATGTTCTGTAGAGATACGAAAGCTTACAATCGTAGTATTATACACGGTATAATACAACTTAATTAACAGCTAATAAACAGATTTAGAAAACAAGCATCCTCTTTCTCTCCCACTCCCTCTCCTTCCCTTCCTCACCTCATGATGTAGTTGTGGCCGTCTATGGTGGGCCCATACCCAGCCCCACGCATGTTGCCTGAGTTCCCCACCACTGCACAGCGCAGGCAGCGGGCGGGGTCCCAAGAGCCGTAGGGGGAGCGGCCTGGGATCACCTGGAACAGCCGCAGCAACACCTGCTGGATAGTGTGGGGCTTGAACTGAGGCTGCAGCATCTACATGCAGGGGGCGACAGAGAGGCAGCACGGTCAGGAGAGCAGGCAGGGGCAGTACCATAGACTCATATGGGAGGACAGGCCACTGAGACTGGCTGAGGAGAGGGGGATGGGATGGGAGAAGAAGAGGTGGTTCTGAGGGCAGAAAAGGACACTCTTTCCTCCACCAGGATGTCAAAATAGGGCAGATGGGGAGGGTGTAGTAGTGATTCATGAAAAAAAGAATAGGAAACTGAATATTTAAATGAACGTGAAAAGAGGTGAGATGTTTTGGGGGGAATTGGATGAGAGAGGACATCTATGTGTAAACACTGAAGGTGAAAATGAGAGGCTGTTGTTCAACACCTGGCTATCTGAGCGCCTCCCAACAAAGAAACAGAATAGTTCCATCAGACTATTGGCACCTCCTTCAAATACCTCTCCCTCTCCCACCAGCAACCCTGTTTCTCTCTCTCGCACAGCTGCTCCCCCCTGCCACCTCCTCCCCAATTCTCAGTTTCCCATACATGACCCTCTCACTGTCTCTCTCTTTTCCTCACCCCCATTGCTCCCCCTCTATCCTTTCCTCTATCTCTCTTGCTCCCTCTCTCATCTCTCTCCCTCTCCTCGATGCCAACGCCTGGCACTGCACAGCGGATTTCTGCAGGGTCACTAATTCTTGGCAGATGTTTAGTGGGCACTGCTGCTGTCAGACAGTGTCTTTCATGCTCTGCTCCTGCTCTGCTCCTCTCAGGCTTCATTGTAGAGAAACTATGACTATACTCTTCAATGCACCTCTCCCTTATACCAGGTATATACACTGAGTGGCGCAGCGGTCTAAGGCCAGTCCCTGGTTTGAATCCAGGCTGTATCACAGGCTGTATCACTGTCTAGAAGGCCAGCATCCTGGAATCGCCTCTTCACGGTTGACATTGAGACTGGTGTTTTGCGAATACTATTTAATGAAGCTGCCATTTGAGGAATTGTGAGGTGTCTGTTTCTCAAACTAGACAATCTAATGTACTTGTCCTCTTGCTCAGTTGTGCACCGGGGCCTCCCACTCCTCTTTCTATTCTGGTTAGTGCCAGTTTGCGCTGTTCTGTGAAGGGAGTAGTAAACAGCGTTGTACGAGATATTCAGTTTCTTGGCAATTTCTCGCACGGAATAGCCTTAATTTCTCAGAACAAGAATAGACTGACGAGTTTCAAAAGAAAGTTATTTGTTTCTGGCCATTTTGAGCCTGTAATCGAACCCACAAATGCTGATGCTCCAGATACTAAACTAGACGAAAGAAGGTCAGATTTATTGCTTCTTTAACAACAGTTTTCAGCTGTGCTAACATAATTGCAAAATGGTTTTCTAATGATCAATTAGCCTTTTAAATTATAAACTTGGATTAGCTAAGCGATGGTTGCTGATAATGGGCCTCTGTACGCCTATGTAGATATTCCATTAAAAAAATCTGCTGTTTCCAGCTACAATAGTCATTTAGAACATATTTTTTTACCTTCATTTAACCAGGCAAGTCAGTTAAGAACATATTCTTATTTTCATGGACGGCCTAGGAACAGTGTTCAGGGGCAGAACGACAGATTTGTACCTTGTCAGCTCGGGGGTTTGAACTCGCAACCTTCCGGTTACTAGTCCAACGCTCTAACCACTAGGCTACGCTGCCGCCCCAAACATTGACAACGTCTACACTGTATTTCTGATCAATTTGATGATGGACAAAAATGGACAAAAAATTTGCTTTTCTTTCAAAAACAAGGACATTTCTAAGTGACCCCAATTATTGAACTGTAGTGTATGTTATTTACCTTTGTGTAGAATAAGATCAATCAATCAATGTGCATGCAAAGAACACATTGAAACAAACCATTTATTTTAAATACCCACAATAGAGCATGTTGGGAAATATGACAGATGGTCAAGGTTTTTGCGAGTTTGTGCTGATTGTACTGTACCTTTATATCCCAAATATTGGGTAGAAAAGTGGACCATTATACTAGATTATCAACACATGTACCCTAAAAGGCACCGAATAGAGATTATATGTGTATGTCTGAAGGTACATTATGTGTATTTTTATATTTTTGTACCCCCGAGAACAATACTGTACTCTAATTGTACCCTTTTTTTGAGAGTGTAAGGGGCCAGCACTCTGCTCAAAGACTAGCCAATTCCATAAGAGATATGTTCCTAAAACAATATATTCTAACCAACTCAAAATTGCAGACTTTCATTTGTCCGGAGATGCATTAATCCTAATCTATGCACTCCTTCACCTTTCCCTACCTCATTAGTTCCTCCTCTCTCTAACCTCGTTTACTTTACACTGTTTCGGCACTGGCCGGTCTACTTCTGTTTACAATCTCACCTAATTATCCAGTGGGATATATATAAAGCCAGCAGCTCAAGGACGTGACACTAAATAGGCTAAACCTCTGAACTCCCACCTCCTCGACGTTAGTGTTAGAAATAACAACCTCTTTTATCCAAGTGATCACATAGGCTTGATTTCCTGACAGTAATTCAAACAGAACTTCCAAGGACATTTACATTTACTCTGTCTTCTTTTAATATGATTGGCAGAGCTGCTCTCATTCTTTCCATGGAGACCAGGAGAATGAAAGAGGATGGGTAAAATGGAGTAAAAATAGGTGGTGTTCAACTGGATCACTTACCACCCACCAATAGTAGACATCTGAAGGCAGCTGGATGTTGTCCCGTGTCCACACGGGGGAAATGTCCGGGTCGTAGTTCTCATCAAACCAGTCCGACACCCCAGGGTCTCCCACACAGCGGGGGCAGGCACATGTCTTCTCCTGCTGGGTGCCCTCAAGAGGGCTTAGCTGGTGGGCACCAGCGTAGTTGGGCACTAGTTTAACTCGGCGAGACTCCTCCCATCCGGGTGGGTCCAGGTAGGGCAGGCCGACGCCCCCCCTCAGGGAGATGGAGAAGAACAGGGAGGTGAGAAAGACCAGGCCCAGGGAGCCCAGCAGCACCCACACCCTCAGTGAGCACCGCATGCCCCCTGCTCCACCGTCGCTAGACCCCGGCCGACACCCCCGCTCCACGCTGGCCCCGCCTGTCAACCAGGGCCTCAGCTTCCCTGACCTCTGGCCCCTCGCCCCCCCAGGGCCGCCCCACACCCAGCCCCAACCCCAGCGCCCCTCCCGGTGCTGGGTGACAGACGGCACCCGGCCCCCCACTGCCATGCACCGCTCCCTGCCACTGTCCCCACCCTACTGGCCTCAGCTCCACTCAGCGTGCAGGCTGGCTCACGCTGGCTCAGAGAGAACACTCTTCCAGTCCGTCAAACAGAGAGAGGGAGAGCCGCTGCACCACAGTGTGTCTCCCAGTGTCTCACACTAAACAGTTTCTCCCAGAGTTGTGTGTTGCTCCCTTCACTCTCTGTCTCTCCACACGTTGCTGCCGCTCTTCACACCTTCCACCCAGCCCCGACTTTCCACACACAGCACTGCTCAAGTCCTGGATGGGAGCTCCAGCAGAGTGTCTGCACATAAAAAACTGACGAACTCAACACAAATTGTACACTGTTAGTCTGAGAACCTGTCAGAGCCTATCACGCTCCGTTAACCTTGGTTAGCAGTCGTATCCACCTACAGTGATATCCATGGTAAAAGTCAGGTACTGAGTCATTAGTGTCATCTCAGAGTAGCAGAGCTACTCAGGACCTTGGGTTCAGCTCTGAAACATAGGGTCTGGAGCCCTGTAGTCTAGTTCTCATTGAGGCTGTGAGTGGTGTGTGTCCCTGTGTTGGCAGACTGAGCATCTACCAGCCCTTCTAATGCCCTGGGTCCAGGTTCTCTGTCTAAATTCCAGTGGTTTTCAGAATACAGTAATACAGTAAAACCCCGAAAGTAATCAAAGCATTCTGACCATAATAACAAAGGGGACTGACCCAGAATCTTAAGAAAAGTAGATATGGTGACCTTAAAACAGCTTACCAATTAATGATCTCCAAGGAACCGTGAGGCAATGAGTGACTGGATTGAAAAAAAGATAAACCAATCAAAATCAAAAAATCCCATCACTCCATCTGGCACTGATCGTCAAACAGGACAGCAGGGAAGTGAGGGGGCTCAGTAGCTGTCCAGCAGTGGAGATTATTTGTGTATATGTGTATGTGTGTGAGGCTGGGCCACTGCCTGCCAGTAGCAGGAGCAGTAGGGTTTAATTGAATTCTGCGGTGTGGTGTTGGTGGAAGTACAGATTGTGTCAGGATAATGTGCCCTGACCTGCTGTTCTGCCTAATCTGTAATCTCGATGCTGCGGTCGCCTGCCCACCACAGTGCCCGCTCTCTTCCAGCCAGATGCCAACCTTCTGCCCAGTGGCCCTCCAGTGCCCTTCAGAGTGGTTTAGTCCTGCTGTTAGCCAGTCCTTGGCTGTATGTGTGTCCACCTCTCGATCCCTGACACAAAGACAGCCTCACAGGGAAACAGAGGACCAGATAGACACCGTGGCCCCTGTAGCTCCTATATCTCCTGCTCCCTATCTACTTGTTTCCAGATCCCTGTCCCCCTGAGACACCAACACCCTGTTGTTCAGGAAGCAGTAGACCCCTGGAGAGAGGAGATAAAATAAGTGAGGGTGTGAATCAATAGTGCATTTATAACACACAGGCATTGTGGTGATTCCCAGGAATATAGATACTGACATTTACCTTGGTATTTGACTTTATGACAGTATTTGATTTTAAAGCTTTTGTGTCGTTCAAGGTATTGTGTCTGCTGTGAAGAAAGCCACGTCTGAGCCCCTCTCGGCCTTTACTCTTTCCCTTGGTCTTTATACACAAATACACAAAACAGAAGTAGAATTTGTCCTCACAGTATAGCAGATTCTCCATCTCCCATATTCCCCTGTTTCAGCCTAAAACCGCTTTCCATCTCTACTGCTTATGCTCTTTGACTTCCTCTTTCCTCCCAAACACCTCATTTCCCTCTCATTCTCAGGCTTGTCTCTGAGGACAGAACAGAGGATGTGCTTCTATCTTTGGGCCTCTCCTAGGAGCTTATAGATGAAAAGAGAATGTCTCTACAGTATGGCTGAGGCACTCTGCTGCCAAAGACCAGAGATGACATGTAGAAAGAAAGAGACAATCACCAAATAATGTTCCACAGTGACTCGACCATAATATGCTGGCAATTATGCAACCACAATACAATACAGAGCTCACAGAGAGCAACAAGCTCTTGGGCAAATCCATTTGAATTCAATCCCTTTTTGATTTGAACTAAATGTTCCATAGTAGGGTCAATTGAGCCATTTTTTACATTCAGCATCACTCCGTCAAGGGAAATAAAGTATTCTTTCTATCAAAGATATCTACATATATTTCAAGATTTTGTGTATCCTTGGAAATAATCAGAATTCATGTAAACATGACAGTTTATTTCCCAAACACAATTCAACACAATCACAATCACTTTTTTGTCTTTAAAAAATTGAAGCGTCCTTTAACACAAGCTTAACACCAAACAAATACTTAGTACTTTACTATTATTATTTATTGTTGACCTTGTTGTTAGCTTATATCCCAGTGATAATGCCATGCATTACATCTGGGAGGAAAACACATCTATTTGCTCAACTTGCCATTGGCTCAACTTACCCCAAGGCAAACATTTGACTATATCAGCCCACACAGCTACAAGGATGCACCTTCTTGCTAGGTTTAGGAACTCATATTCAAGCTTATAGAGACCCCAAATGAAGGGTATAATTTTTAAATGACCTCCTTTGGTTTAGATACAAGCAACACAAAAAAATTTATATGAATTGGTGAAAATCATATTTTCCCCCACAACTTGCTTAAATTTGAGTCATTTAGCAGACACTTTTATCCAGAGTGACTTACAGTAGTGAGTGCATACATTTTCACACTGGTCCCCTGTGGGAATCAAATCCACAACCCTGGAGTTGCAAGCACCATGATCTACCAACTGAGCTACACAGGACCATAGGAGACCTATTGAAATCATAGAAATATAGATAATAGAATAGACATGACCGTTTAAGTTGACATTCAAAGGTGGGTGAACCGGCAGCCATCTTTTTGGTAGTAATTATAAGTAAAATGTAAATTGAATTTGAATGGTGTACCAACTAAATTGTAGTGGTCTGAAGGGATAGGTCCATTCTATTAATTATATTTCTATGATTGAATTGACACCAACCCTGTACTCCAGAGTACGTTGTGTCTGAACTGATGGCGGCACAACACAACACCTCAGTATAGTAGAGTCTACGCGTTTTTAGATCATTTACGTTTAAAGTTTTAAAAAATAATTATACAACAGCTTGACAACCCTGTTTGTAAGTGTTTAAATGACATCAAACTCAACCTTTTATATTTTCCAGTGATGAAGACATGCATGTCTCATGGTATGGCGGGGTATGACAAATGGGTCAACTTTCGGACCACTTCTTCCATGGGCAAACATGTATGGCAGGTTTTGTTTAAATCAAACGGGATGCTGTCAAATAGTGATTGATTTCAAATGGATTTACCCCCTTACATAGACATATGGTTGTGCAGTAACACCTGTTGTAATTACAATGTTTGAGCTATTGGTAAAAGGTGTATCAGTGTCTGTACTCTGTTCTCTGTTAACATGGCACTATGGCTTTCACCAAAGAGGAGACTCCAGGTTTCCATGACTACCAGAATAATAGACTGGACAGCTTCTTTGTGCGGTCAGCAGAGATGTGTATAACGCTCACTGAATCAAATTTACAGAAAGACAAGGAAAGACTAAGAGACAGAAAGGACTTATGAGCAACAAACACTTCATAGTTTACAAGTGGGCCAGCCTGGGCTTACCAAAATGCTTCCCAAAACAATACAGCACACACTAATACTCAGGAAGAAGAGATCAGTAAAGTACACACTGGCAGTGGAACAGCCTAGCTCCACTGAACTAAACAGGTGGCTATGGCAGGCTGCTGGGTACTGCTGCCTCAGCTTCAGATTCAATTATAGGCACTGTCATTCCATGTGGGCGTAGTGCTAAAAGCTCCAATAATGCATGCCTTGCATTGTTCGCAATTAGAAAAAATATATATCTTAGATTACATATTCACCAGCAAGCATTGCATTTGTTCCTTAAAGCTGTGGAGCCTACTTAAGGATCCTTGAGAACAGGGACATCAAAAAGAGCAAGAAAGAGAGAAGGAGAGGGAGAGAGATTGAAAGGAGCGTGGAAGTTGGAGGGAGATTCAGGAGAGAGGATTGAGACTTGAGTGATTGCTACCTGTAGTGAGATACGCTATATCTATCTTCATGTGACAGGAAGATACAGCACAAGAAACAACCACAGGCTTGGCTCTGGTCTCACTCACTGCTCCTGTATGATGCAGTGGTCATGGTGCATGTCAAGTCCGCGAGTGACCGCACCCTCAGTCGTCTCTTCCGTTAACCCACATAGTGCATGCGCACACACACAAAGTAAGACTCTTTGTTCCATCTCTGTCCTGATTTGGTACATGGGGTTGTGGGGATCTGGGGGTGTGAGGTGCCTCTGTTGCCCTGGAAACATTGACTCACAGCTGGCTGCCATGGCATTGTAGCAAAAAGAAGTGATGAAAAAAATACTTCAACAGTAGACGTTGTATCATGACACAAGGCGAGGCCCAGATGCAGACAAAGGAGGCAAATGGTTGGAGTCTTACAAAGTTTATTAATCCAAAAGGAATAGGCAAGAGAATGACAGACCTAGCCACAGTGACAGACCTAGCCACAGTGACAGACCTAGCCACAGTGACAGACCTAGTCACGGTGACAGACCTAGCCACAGTGACAGACCTAGCCACAGTGACAGATCTAGTCACGGTGACAGACCTAGCCACAGTGACAGACCTAGCCACGGTGACAGACCTAGCCACGGTGACAGACCTAGTCACGGTGACAGACCTAGCCACGGTGACAGACCTAGCCACAGTGACAGACCTAGCCACGGTGACAGACCTAGCCACGGTGACAGACCTAGCCACGGTGACAGACCTAGCCACGGTGACAGACCTAGCCACGGTGACAGACCTAGTCACGGTGACAGACCTAGCCACGGTGACAGACCTAGCCACGGTGACGGACCTAGCCACGGTGACGGACCTAGCCACGGTGACGACCTAGCCACAGTGACAGACCTAGCCACGGTGACGGACCTAGCCACGGTGACGGACCTAGTCACGGTGACGGACCTAGCCACGGTGACGGACCTAGCCACGGTGACAGACCTAGCCACGGGGACGGACCTAGCCACAGGGACAGACCTAGCCACGGTGACAGACCTAGCCACGGTGACAGACCTAGTCACGGTGACAGACCTAGCCACGGTGACAGACCTAGTCACGGTGACGGACCTAGCCACGGGGACGGACCTAGCCACGGTGACAGACCTAGCCACGGTGACGGACCTAGCCACGGTGACGGACCTAGTCACGGTGACGGACCTAGCCACGGTGACGGACCTAGTCACGGTGACAGACCTAGTCACGGTGACGGACCTAGCCACGGGGACGGACCTAGCCACGGTGACAGACCTAGCCACGGTGACAGACCTAGCCACGGTGACAGACCTAGTCACGGTGACAGACCTAGCCACGGTGACAGACCTAGTCACGGTGACAGACCTAGCCACGGTGACAGACCTAGCCACGGTGACAGACCTAGTCACGGTGACGGACCTAGCCACAGTGACGGACCTAGCCACGGGGACGGACCTAGTCACGGTGACGGACCTAGCCACGGTGACAGACCTAGCCACGGTGACAGACCTAGCCACGGTGACAGACCTAGTCACGGTGACAGACCTAGCCACGGTGACAGACCTAGCCACGGTGACAGACCTAGCCACGGTGACAGACCTAGCCACGGTGACAGACCTAGTCACGGTGACAGACCTAGCCACGGTGACAGACCTAGTCACGGTGACGGATCTAGCCACGGTGACGGACCTAGCCACGGTGACGGACCTAGACACGGTGACGGACCTAGCCACGGTGACGGACCTAGTCACGGTGACAGACCTAGTCACGGTGACAGACCTAGCCACGGTGACAGACCTAGTCACGGTGACAGACCTAGCCACGGTGACAGACCTAGCCACGGTGACAGACCTAGCCACGGTGACAGACCTAGCCACGGTGACAGACCTAGCCACGGTGACAGACCTAGCCACGGTGACGGACCTGACGGTGACGGACCTAGGACCAGCCACGGTGACGGACCTGACACGGTGACGGACCACACGGTGACGGACCTAGACGGTGACGGACCTAGCCACGGGGACGGACCTGTCACGGTGACGGACCTAGCCACGGTGACAGACCTAGCCACGGTGACAGACCTAGCCACGGTGACAGACCTAGTCACGGTGACAGACCTAGCCACGGTGACAGACCTAGTCACGGTGACAGACCTAGCCACGGTGACAGACCTAGCCACGGTGACAGACCTAGTCACGGTGACGGACCTAGCCACAGTGACGGACCTAGCCACGGGGACGGACCTAGTCACGGTGACGGACCTAGCCACGGTGACAGACCTAGCCACGGTGACAGACCTAGCCACGGTGACAGACCTAGTCACGGTGACAGACCTAGCCACGGTGACAGACCTAGCCACGGTGACAGACCTAGCCACGGTGACAGACCTAGTCACGGTGACAGACCTAGCCACGGTGACAGACCTAGTCACGGTGACGGATCTAGCCACGGTGACGGACCTAGCCACGGTGACGGACCTAGACACGGTGACGGACCTAGTCACGGTGACGGACCTAGCCACAGTGACGGACCTAGCCACGGGGACGGACCTAGTCACGGTGACAGACCTAGCCACGGTGACAGACCTAGCCACAGTGACAGACCTAGCCACGGTGACAGACCTAGCCACAGTGACAGACCTAGCCACGGTGACAGACCTAGCCACGGTGACAGACCTAGCCACAGTGACAGACCTAGCCACGGTGACAGACCTAGCCACAGTGACAGACCTAGCCACAGTGAGAGCTCCAGAGGAATATTGTGCTGTCTCTTAGGTTTTTGTATGACCCTTGCTATGGCATTGTTACGGAGCCTCCGTGCTGATTCAGAGACCCTCTGCTGTCAGAATACTGCTGTCCTCTATCACAAACCACCAGCTCAACTGTATGAAGCAGTAACAGTGCTCAGATAATACAAAGTAGATGAGACAGTATGTGAGATAGTGAGAAGAAATATAATTTGTCTGTGTATACATGAGTTCTTATTTGTGGAATATGGCACAGTAGGCATATTTCATAATTAGCTGTTTTATCATGGATATGCTATATTTCATACCACTTAAAACTGACTTTAGACTTCAGATTTTTAAACTCTATAAATGTTCCCTGTAGCCCTGATGTCCTCTCCTCTTCCCTCCACAGTGCTTACTGTTCAATAAGTCCTAGCTTGGAGGTCTGTTCTCTGAGGACTGACCAGCTACTGCTGAGTGTGTGAGTCAGCTCAGCTCCCTGCTCTGTTCAAGGCCATAACACTGTAATGCAGCCTGGCTACTGTCTGAGGAGAGGCAACTTAGCAGGACAATGGATACCACCAGATAGCCAGTGTACTGACTCACTTTATTAAATACCAACAATGTAAAATTACCTACTTCATTTCCATATTCTCCACGTATTATCATCATTTTATCAAATTCAACCAATGGTGACTGCGGGTGCTCGATGAGCAATAATGCAAGGCAGACGTTCCATTGTTAAGGATCATTGGTATTTCATTGTTGTTGAATTAGGGTTGTGATATTTTTAGCTGGCCTTGACAAAATTGCAGAAACAAATGCGTGGCAATAAAGCACAGCTGAATAGAGGATGAATAGAGAATAAATTGAGGCTTTACACAGAGGGCTCTTAAAGGTCAAGTACCCCTCCCTCCCTTGCTGTCCTGTCCCTCCTCCCACATCGTCCCTCCTAACTCTCTCTCTCTCTCTCTCTCAACCGAGTGGCCCCTTTAACCTTCTCATTGTCGATCCTCACTCCATATCACATTTCTCAATCATTTCACTGTGTCACATTCTGTCCCTTTGCCATATTCAATTCCTTTCTATCTTCATTACTCAATACAGCAATCTAATATTGCTCCTTCATCGCTCTCTCCCTCTGCCTCTCTTCCTGCCAGTTTGTGACCATTGAAGGTTCTCACAGACTCCCAGGTCTGGGGCCCGTTGCCAGGGCCCGCCGCAGAGCCCATCCATCCAGTGGAAAACAGGGGTGACAGAGTCCTGGAACGCAGCCTCAGCTAGTCTGGGCTGGTCTGACACAGTTAACCCCTAGCTGGCTCACTCACTGCCACTTAGGATACAGTGGGCATGTTATGAGCATGGCCTACCTGAAAAAAGCTCAGTTATACTGGATTAGCCTAAAACGGGAGGTATATGCAAATGCAATGAATATTGTAAAACCCAAGAGACTAAACATGTACAATTACCCAATGAAAAGGAAAACAGTGGGAGGCTACAAGATGGGGTGGATAGGATATCAAGGTCTGAAGTTCCCCTGTAAATAAAAGGTGTGTGTGTGGGAGAAATGGGATATTAGATGCATGAAGCGTCTCTACTCCTGCCAGGCTTGAGCACACATCAAATTTCCCAGGTGAGGACACACTTGTTACTGACAGGATCAAAAGCCTGACTGCACAAAGCCATCACATTTTCTGTAAGCTGATGTGATGGCTGTCTCTGCAAGGAGACTATCCCATCTGTTAGGAATCCAGAGCCAGTTACGGCAGTAGCTGAGCGTGAAAACACACACACACACACACACACACACACACACACACACACACATTGGAAGCATTATGTTTTTTAAAGACGGGCATGGGTATAAAAAAAATACAGTTTGCCACTTTCTGCTTCAAAAAGGGGTTTCCTAAAGTGGAATAAGGAGGGATGTCCTAGTCCAACTACGTGTTGTTACAGATAGCTATGCAACCCGGATTGCCTTGCACTGCATGTTGTCTCAATGAGCCCGACGTCAACATATCTACCTCTCTATTGGACATCAGTCTGCATGACAACCTGCCTATTTACAGCACACTTACAGAGGTCCTTGTGCACAAAGATGTTACAGTAGGTTACTTCGCAATTGAATCATTGTGTGAATAACCTATTTTAGGTTGTGATGGAGGATGCTCCGTACAGTAACCTACTTAGAACTCTCACAGGACACATTTTAACAGCACTCTGTATGGCCTCAGAAGTGAGTAACCTAGTTACAGCTGTGTCTATAGGACTTCTGCTGGCACTTTCAATTCCCTGGGTAGCATATTATTAACCTAGTAAAAGATCAAATTGATGAATGCTGTTGAGCTCAATTGGAAAATACTTCAGAGTGGACTATATAAGTCTACATGTACAAAAATGTTTTTTTTTTAATCCTCAACGGTGCAACAGAAAATCCTGTCCCACTGGGCCCAGGCGTCAGTTCAACGTCTAGTTTTGATTTACATTTGGTCGAGTTGTCAACTAACGTGAAATCCTCCCAAACATTCACCATGTCATATTGATTTAGGTTCAAATTTGGGTGAAAAAAATATGAAATTCCCTTACTTTGATGACTTTTTAAAAATGCAATTCAGTTTTCCATGTTCATTCAACGTCATCACATGAATCAACGTTTCCACATGACGTGGAAATGTTGATTCAACCAGTTTTTGCCCAGTGAGGTAACACTTTAATTAAGGTACAATTTAAGGGGATTGTAAAGAGGTTTATTATAGTGAGCTAAATATTAGTTAATATATATATACTGCACAAAAATATAAAAACATAACATGCAACAATTTCAAAGATTTTACTGAGTTACAGTTATTTTAAGGAAATCATTCAATTGAAATAAATTCATTAGACCTTAATCTATGGATTTCACATGACAGGGAATACAGATTGGCCTTAAAATAAAGGTAGGGGTGTGGATCAGAAAGCCAGTCAGTATCTGGTGTGACCACTATTTGCCTCATGCAGTGTGACACATCTCTTTCTCATAGAGTTGATCATGGCTGTTGACTGCGGCCTGTGAAATGTTGTCCCACTCCTCTTCAATGGCTGGTCGAAAGTTGCCGGATATTAGCCAGAACTGGAACAAGCTGTCATACATTTTGATCCAGAGCATCCCAAACATGCTAAATATTTCAGCTTCTAGGAATTATGTACAGATCCTTGCGACACGGGCTGTGCATTATCATGCTGAAACATGAGGTGATGGAGGCGGATGAATGGCACGACAATGGGCCTCAGGATTTCGTCACAGTATCCCTGTGCATTCAAATTACCATCGATAAAATGCAATTGTATTTGTTGTCCATAGCTTATGCCTGCCCATACCATAACCCCACCGCCACCATGGGGCACTCTGTTCACAATGTTGATATCAGCAAACCGCTTGCACACACGACGCCATACACGTGGTCTGCGGTTGTGAGGCCGATTGGACATACTGCCAAATTCTCTAAAGCAATGTTGGATGCGGCTTATGGTAGATAATTAACATAAAATTCTCTGGCAACAGCTCTGGTGGACATTCCTGCAGTCTGCATGCCAATTGCACACTCCCTCAAAACCTGAGGCATCTGTGGCATTGTGTTGTGTTACAAGAGTGCACATTTTAGAGTGGCCTTTATTTGTCCCCAGCACAAGGTGCACCTGTGTAATGATCATGCTGTTTAATCAGCTTCTTGATATGCCACACCTGTCAGGTGGATGGATTATCTCGCCAAAGGAGAAATGTTCACTAACAGGGAGGTAAACAAATTTGTGCATAACATTTGAGAGAAATAATATTTTTGTGCGTATGGAACATTTCTGGGATCTTTTATTTCAGCTTATGAAACATGGGACCAACAGTTTACATGTTACGTTTATATGTTTGTTCAGTGTAATTTATAAATCCCAAGGGGCGGCAGGGTAGCCTAGTGGTTAGAGTGTTGGACGAGTAACCTGAAGGTTGCAAGTTCAAACCCCTGAGCTGACAAGGTACAAATCTATCCTTCTGCCCCTGAACAGGCAGTTAACCCACTGTTCCAAGGCCATCATTGAAAATAAGAATTTGTTCTTAACTGACTTGCCTAGTTAAATAAAGCTAAACAACAAATAGTTACAGTATGATTAAATTGTGTGATTGTCATTTTGGTGCTTGTCAAATAAGGTTTATACATGGCTGCACAGTTAGTAGTCCTTTATGGTAAGTTAGCTGAATGCTCTATAGGTCCTGGGCAGTATCACTGACAGTGTAGTCCCAGAACTGGATATTGAATTTGAGTCGAGACCTCAGCACCATATGGGTCAATGAGCACAGGCTCGAACTGACTCATTTAGTCTCTTATCTATTCCAACAAACCATGGGCTGAATGACTCCTAAATTCTGTCGGTCCCATAATTAATTAGGCTGAAGAAAATGCATGTTTGATAAAATCAACAATTATTCACATCTCAATAACACATTCCTACACACAGCTTACTGCTACTATGTTTTTTAATTATGTGTGTGTGTGCTAATTACAACATAACTGTTATTTGATGTAAACATTATTTGAGTGAGTTAAAAAACTACTGAAATGAAACAGTGACAATACCAAATATAGTAAACAGGGTATGGCAAATAGCCAATGATTGACACAATCTGGACCATTGAGCCGGATGCCCGTGAGCCTACGCTCTGACATTCGAAGAATTTTGCGACAGGGATTTGTATTTCAAAGCTCCTCACGGAATGTTTAGGCTATACATACATTCTTAGAGTGTTAAGTGGAAATCCAATTCACTAAGCTATACTTCATCTGCCACAACACCTATGGCTATTAAGGCTATGTGCAATTAGGGCTGCCGGTAGGATAAGTGCACCTATTTAGACATTTCTAACGTATACAGACCTCATTTTCATAAAACATATTCATCTCTCATGTGAAGTCTTATGACTTTGCTTACACCATTTCTTTCCTGTGAGATAAAAATATTTGATCAAACGTGAAAAGTCCAGTCTGGGCTAAATGGGTAGTGAATGTTCCCTTTAAGCCCATGGGGGTTCCTAAAGCCCACCTCTTCAATAATCCATTTTAATTAATTTCCAAATGTTAAAAAAGTACAAACAGTCTTATGTAAGCTTAAATTATAATCATCTCCCCTAAACATATTAAAATCAATTGATCCTTACTATTCATCATGGAAGAAGCATTCGTAACAGGGGGTGTGTTAATCGTATCCTCCAAGATCAATTTGGGCTCAGGGTTTTGTTCTTGCCGATCAGTACACACCTGATTCAACTAATCAACTAATCATAGACTTCCATTAGTTGAATCAGGTGTGCTATTGCTTGGTTAGAACACAAACCTGAACCCACAATGGCCCTCTGTGGATAAGAAGCCATGCAACAAAAACAATAACACACCCAACTTTCAATAAATTATCTGAAAGCTGATTCACATTTGCTGTACTGCTATTCTTATGAATTAGTTCAACTGGTCTTCCTAAAGCCTGTCTGAAGACAGTTTCTAGTCTCCCTCTCTACTGTTGTACGACAAAGGTACATGTGGTGAACCAAAAAATAGAAACACCTGGATGAATTAGGGACAACAATATGACAATGCCACGGCCTTAACTGCATCCAATAGTCATCTTCTTGTCCCTTGTTTCCATTTTGCTCCACTACTTGTAGGTCTTTTATCCCTGATATCCTTCATGCTGATCTTATTCTTCTCTCCCTGCATCAATCGTCTTAGAGAGAGTACAGAGGCTTTTAATTGTTCTTCATTTTTATATTTTTATTGAACCTTAATTTAACGAGGCAGGTCAGTTAAGAACAAATTCTTAATTACAATGACAGCCTACCAAAAGGCAAAAGGCCTCCTGAAGGACGGGGGATGGGATTAAAAATACAAATTAAATACAATATATAGGACAAAACACACATCACGACAAGAGAGACACCACAACACTACATAAAGACAACAATTAATTTATCTTGGCAAAGGCACCATGAATAGATGCATGGTATTTTATTCTATTTAAATCTGAAGAAAAAACATTTATGCTCAGGTTTATTGAATATTAGGGATATCAACACCCTATCCCCATGTGTTTCAATACAAACTAGGCTTAATAGGAGCATACTGGGCCTAATAGGAGCATACTGGAACTAAAAGGAGCATACTGGGCCTAATAGGAGCATACTGGGCCTCATAGGAGCATACTGGGCCTAATAGGAGCATACTGGGCCTAATAGGAGCATACTGGGCCTCATAGGAGCATACTGGGCTTAATAGGAGCATACTGGAACTAATAGGAGCATACTGGGCCTAATAAGAGCATAAAGGAACTAAAAGGAGCATACTGGGCCTAATAGGAGCATACTGGGCCTCATAGGAGCATACTGGGCTTAATAGGAGCATACTGGGCCTAATAGGAGCATACTGGGCTTAAAAGGAGTATACTGGGCCTAATTGTAACAACAGTGATTTATGGTGAAAAATACAGAATAGGAAAGTCTACTCATAAAATAAACTCAGCAAAAAAAAAGAAACGTCCCTTTTTCAGGACCCTGTCTTTCAAAGATAATTAGTAAAAATTAAAATAACTTCATAGATCTTCATTGTAAAGGGTTTAAACACTGTTTCCCATGCTTGTTCAATGAACCATAAACAATTAATGAACATGCACCTGTGGAACGGTCGTTAAGACACTAACAGCTTTCAGACGGTAGGCAATTAAGGTCACAGTTATGAAAACTTAGGACACTAAAGAGGCCTTTTTACGGACTCTGAAAAACACAAAAAGAAAGATTCCCAGGGTCCCTGCTCATCTGCGTGAACGTGCCTTAGGCATGCTGCAAGGAGGCATGAGGACTGTAGATGTGGCCAGGACAATAAATTGCAATGTCCGTACTGTGAGACGCCTAAGACAGCACTACAGGGAGACAGGACGGACAGCTGATCGTCCTCGCAGTGGCAGACCACGTGTAATAACACCTCAGCCTCCAGTATTTATGCTGCAGTAGTTTATGTGTCGGGGGGCTAGGGTCAGTTTGTTATATCTGGAGTACTTCTCCTGTCCTATTCGGTGTCCTGTGTGAATCTAAGTGTGCGTTCTCTAATTCTCTCCTTCTCTCTTTCTTTCTCTCTCTCGGAGGACCTGAGCCCTAGGACCATGTCCCAGGACTACCTGACATGAGGACTCCTTGCTGTCCCCAGTCCACCTGGCCATGCTCCTGCTCCAGTTTCAACTGACCTGAGCCCTAGGACCGTGCCCCAGGACTACCTGACATGAAGGCTCCTTGCTGTCCCCAGTCCACCTGACTGTGCTGCTGCTCCAGTTTCAACTGTTCTGCCTTATTATTATTCGACCATGCTGGTCATTTATGAACATTTGAACATCTTGGTCATGTTCTGTTATAATCTCTACCCGGCACAGCCAGAAGAGGACTGGCCACCCCACATAGCCCGGTTCCTCTCTAGGTTTCTTCCTAGGTTTTGGCCTTTCTAGGGAGTTTTTCCTAGCCACCGTGCTTTTACACCTGCATTGTTTGCTGTTTGGGGTTTTAGGCTGGGTTTCTGTACAGCACTTTGAGATATCAGCTGATGTACGAAGGGCTATATAAATAAATTTGATTTGATTTGATTTGATCAGTACATCCGAGTATCACACCTGCGGGACAGGTACAGGATGGCAACAACAACTGACCGAGTTACACCAGGAATGCACAATCCCTCCATCAGTGCTCAGACTGTCCGCAATCGGCTGAGAGAGGCTGGACTGAGGGCTTGTAGGCCTGTTGTAAGGCAGGTCCTCACTAGACATCACCGGCAACAATTTCGCTTATGGGCACAAACCCACCGTCGCTGGACCAGACAGGACTGGCAAAAAGTGTTCTTCACTGACGAGTCAAGGTTTTGTCTCACCAGGGACGATGGTCGGATTATCGTTTATTGTCGAAGGAATGATGCGTTACACCGAGGCCTGTGCCCTAAAGCGGGATCCATTTGCAGGTGGAGGGTCTGTCATGGTCTGTGGCGGTGTGTCACAACATCATCGGACTGAGCTTGTTGTCATTGCAGGCAATCTCAACGCTGTGCGTTACAGGGAAGACATCTTCCTCCCTCATGTGGTACCCTTCCTGCAGGCTCATCTTGACATGACCCTCCAGCATGACAATGCCACCAGGCATACTGCTCATTCTGTGAGTGATTTCCTGCAAGACAGGAATGCCAGTGTTCTGCCATGGCCAGCGAAGAGCCCGGATCTCAATCCCATTAATCAAGTCTGGGACCTGTTGGATCGGAGGGTGAGGGCTGGGGCCATTCCCCCCAGAAATGTCCGGGAACTTGCAGGTGCCTTGGTGGAAGATATTTAAATATTTACGTTTCTTTTTTTGATAAGTTTATTTGGAAACGAATGGTTTGGGGTATAAATATACACTATAGACTACAATATTATGCAAAGTTAGTATTGACAATATTGAACAATATTTATTTATTTACATTTACATTCTGTATAGAGAGGATGCTTTTTGTGCTACTGTACCCTTTAAGCCCACCTGAGATAAATGTCACACCCCTCGACTTTTTCGACATTTTGTTATGTTACAGTCTGAATTTTTAAATTGAGAGTATTTGTTACTGGTTTACACACAATAATACACCCCATAATGTCAAAGTGGAATAACGTTTTTCAATATGTTATTTTTACTAATGAATTAAAAATTAAATGCTACAATGTCAATAAGTATTCAACCCCCTTTGTTATGGCAAGCCTAAATCAGTTCAGGAGTAAATATGTGCTTAACTGTCACGCCTTGGTCTTAGTATTTTGTGTTTTCTTTATTATTTGTTCATGCCAGGGTGTGACATGGGGTTATTGTATTGTCGTATTGGGGTTTTTGTAGGCATTGGGATTGTGGTTGATTAGGGGTGTGTCTAGTATAGGCTTGGCTGCCTGAGGCGGTTCTCAATCAGAGTCAGGTGATTCTTGTTGTCTCTGATGGGGAACCGTATTTAGGTAGCCTGGGTTTCACTTTGTATTTCGTGGGTGATTGTTCCTGTCTCTGTGTAGTGTTCACCAGATAGGCTGTAATTAGATTTTACGTTCCGTTTGTTGTTTTGTATTTGTAGAAGTTATTTCATGTATCGCGATTGTTTCATTGAAGACATGAGTAACCACCACGCTGCATTTCGGTCCGACTCTCTTTCAACAAACGAAGAACGCCGTTACATTAACAAGTAACATAATTAGCTGCATGGACTGCCTCTGTGTGCAATAACAGTGTTAAACATTATTTTTTAAATTACTACCTCATCTGTACCCCACACATAGAATTATCTGTAAAGTCCCTCAGTCAAGCAGTGAATTTCAAACACAGATTCAACCACAAAGACCAGGGAGGTTTTCCAATGCCTCACAAAGGGCACATATTGGTAAAGCAGACATTGAATATCCCTTTGAGAATGGTGAAGTTTTAAATTGAACTTTGGATGGTGTATCAATACACCCAGTCACTACAACGATATAGATGTCTTTCTTAACTCAGTTGTGGGAAAGGAAGAAAGCCTGTATGAAAATATGGTAAGCAAATATGCTAGAGTTGCATACCAAGAAGAGACAGTGAATGATCCTGAGTGGCCAAGTTACAGTTTTGACTGAAATCTATGGCAAAAACCTGAAAATGGTTGTCTAGCAATGACCAACAAAAAATTTGACTGAGCTTGAAGAATTTTGAAAATAATAATTGGGCAAATGATGCACAATCCAGGTGTGGGAGCTCTTAGAGACTTACCCAGAAAGACTCAAAGCTGTAATGGCTGCCAAAGCTGCTTCTACAAAGTATTGACTCAGGGGTGTGTAAAGGAGATACTTCTGTATTTCATTTTCAATACATTTGCTAACATTTCTAAAAACAAGTTATGCTGCCACTGTATTGACTGCTAGCATGAAAAACCCATATTTTCAATTGGCAAGAAATAGTGATGAATACCCATATAGTATGCTATCATGTGCATATATCAACACATTAATCTATTAGTTCTACATTATGATCACTTATCTAAGAAGGTACAATTTGAGAGTCGTCTCCACACCAACGTTCTTTTGAAACTTTGAAATTGGCCACAAATAGGAACTTAACACATAACTGTCAATAACTTAATAACAAAACATCTTATTGACCTATAATAATAACTGGTATGGATACCACAACCACATTGAAACATTAAATAGCAGAACATTAAATAGAGAACGCCCCCATCCACATCGACGGGGCTACAGTGGAGTGGGTCGAGAGCTTCAAGTTCCTCTGGGTCAAAATCACTAAGGACTTAAAATGGTCCATTCATGTGCACAGTTGTGAAAAAAGCGTGACAGCGCCTCTTACCCCTCAAGAGGTTGAAAAGGTTTGGCAATGGACCTCAAATCCTCAAAAGGTTCTACAGCTTCACCATTAAGAGCTTCTTGACTGGTTGCATCATTGCTTGGTATGGCAACAGCACCGCCCTCGATTGCACCCTCGATTGCATGGCGCGACAGATCATGGTTTGGACAGCCCAGGACATCACTGGGGCCGAGCTCCCTGCCATCCAGGACATCACTGGGGCCGAGCTCCTTGCCATCCAGGACATCACTGGGGCTGAGCTCCCTGCCATCCAGGACATCACTGGGGCCGAGCTCCCTATCATCCAGGACATCACTGGGGCCGAGCTCCCTGCCATCCAGGACATCACTGGGGCCGAGCTCCCTATCATCCAGGACATCACTGGGGCTGAGCCCCTGCCATCCAGGACATCCCTGAGGCCGAGCTCCCTATCATCCAGGACATCACTGGGGCCGAGCTCCGTGCCATCCAGGACATCACTGGGGCCGAGCTCCCTGCCATCCAGGACATCACTGGGGCCGAGCTCCCTGCCATCCAGGACATCACTGGGGCCGAGCTCCGTGCCATCCAGGATATCACTGGGGCCGAGCTCCGTGCCATCCAGGACATCACTGGGGCCGAGCTCCATGCCATCCAGGACATCACTGGGGCCGAGCTCCCTGCCATCCAGGACATCGCTGGGGCCGAGCTCCGTGCCATCCAGGACATCACTGAGGCCGAGCTCCATGCCATCCAGGATATCACTGAGGCCGAGCTCCGTGCCATCCAGGACATCACTGAGGCCGAGCTCCGTGCCATCCAGGATATCACTGAGGCCGAGCTCTGTGCCATCCAGGACATCACTGAGGCCGAGCTCTGTGCCATCCAGGATATCACTGGGGCCGAGCTCCCTATCATCCAGGACATCACTGGGGCCGAGCTCCCTGCCATCCAGGACATCACTGGGGCCGAGCTCCCTATCATCCAGGACATCACTGGGGCCGAGCTCCCTGCCATCCAGGACATCACTGGGGCCGAGCTCCCTATCATCCAGGACATCACTGGGGCCGAGCTCCCTATCATCCAGGACATCACTGGGGCTGAGCTCCCTGCCATCCAGGACATCCCTGAGGCCGAGCTCCCTATCATCCAGGACATCACTGGGGCCGAGCTCCGTGCCATCCAGGACATCACTGGGGCCGAGCTCCCTGCCATCCAGGACATCACTGGGGCCGAGCTCCGTGCCATCCAGGACATCACTGGGGCCGAGCTCCATGCCATCCAGGACATCACTGGGGCCGAGCTCCCTGCCATCCAGGACATCGCTGGGGCCGAGCTCCGTGCCATCCAGGACATCACTGAGGCCGAGCTCCGTACCATCCAGGATATCTCTGAGGCCGAGCTCCGTGCCATCCAGGATATCTCTGAGGCCGAGCTCCCTGCCATCCAGGACATCACTGAAGCCGAGCTCCGTGCCATCCAGGATATCACTGAGGCCGAGCTCTGTGCCATCCAGGACATCACTGAGGCCGAGCTCTGTGCCATCCAGGATATCAATGGGGCCGAGCTCCGTGCCATCCAGGATATCACTGGGGCCGAGCTCTGTGCCATCCAGGACATCACTGAGGCCGAGCTCCGTGCCATCCAGGATATCACTGGGGCCGAGCTCTGTGCCATCCAGGACATCACTGGGGCCGAGCTCCCTGCCATCCAGGACATCACTGGGGCCGAGCTCTGTGCCATCCAGGACATCACTGGGGCCGAGCTCCCTGCCATCCAGGACATCACTGGGGCCGAGCTCTGTGCCATCCAGGACATCACTGGGGCCGAGCTCCCTGCCATCCAGGACATCTATATCCCCAAGCAGCAAGACTGCTAAATAACTAACAAAATGACTAGACTAACTGTATTTGATTTTTAAAATCATGCACACTGACAGGCCTCACCACACTCCAACACACACATAACATGCTCAACACACATGCACACACACACTCACATACAATCGTCATTTATGCTTCTGCTACTATGTTAATCATACATCCTGATGCCTAGTCATCTTACCCCTATACATATGTAAATCACTCCAGTATTCCTGCACATTGCAAATATGCTATTATTTGTATTTATTGTGTGTTGTTCTGCCTTATGTTATTTCTTAGTGCAAACTTGATATTGATTCCTGCATTGTTGGGTTTAGAGCTTGCAAAAATGCATTTCACTGTACTTGTGCACATGCCATAAAAAATTGAAACTTGAAGCTCACATGCATGATTCTAAATGAAGAAGTGAATTTGAAATGGACAATACAAACGTGTAGGCCTAATATGTCGTGTGCCCATAAACTTTTCTAATTCCTGGTGCAACAAAGTAACCAAGCCAGAGCCTCCACGCTTGACCTAAAACATTGTTGCCTACCAGTCAGGAACCAGTTGAGATGCACGCATCATAGGTTATTACTGTTCATCGCAGTGTCCCTACAACCCCTCACCCGAACACTTGCCCTCCATCCTTCATGGCACTGCTGTATCTTAGCAACACTGGCAGATCGATGGGGCAGTTCAGAAATTGAACAACACCCTGTTTAAAACTGAGAGCTGAGAACAAGATACAAAGAAACGAGATATCCTACATTGGGGACCACCAAACCGATGCATTAAACGGAAATAGACTATATCCCCAACATCTCGTAATTCTTTCACAAATCTAGGCTTTTCATTCAACCCCAACACATCCTAATGAATAGTCTAATGAAAATGTAATTCAAGCAGTATTCTTGAAAGCCTTACCTTGTAAATCTGATTTCGCCAGCTTCTAAACCTCGAAAGCCATCACCAATCTGTGCTGCCCCCCCCAAAAAAAAAATATATTCTAATTTAATTTGTCGTATGCATCTAACGATAGGCTATGTGTTTGCCTCTATGTACTCACGTTGTCGGAATGTAAATTAGTTTCCACTCTAAGCTACAATGAATGTATCAAAGTGAGAGAGGAAACCGTCTGACGAGCATTAGGCAAATTTCATCATGATATGTCGTATTCAGCCTGTGCAGTGACGAATCCAGATGTGAGCCTATATTGTAAAATGTAGTCTAGGTAAAATACAAAATATTTTGAGGCAGTTTCTTTTACTGGTAAAAACACATCCCTGCCTTAAATTCGACAGGTAGGGCAGTGTTTCAGCGAGGAAGGATCCAGTTTCTCAGCTCAAACCCCGATGGCTGTGGCAGCTCCCGAAAAATAGAGATCCGCATTCCACTAGTATTCTGCCAGCAGCACAAACGAAAACGCCACTTTGCATGATAATGACGAATCATTAAAAATAAAAGCCCACATTTTAAAACATTGCTGTGTGAATAACTCACAAAAAAACATATTACATTCGATGTCCATTTGTGTTGTGCTTATAAGTAAATGCAACAAGGAATTTATGGAAGTAATTAAAAATATGCTTTTAAAAAAAATATGTTAGGACCACTATCGAAAAAAATTCAAACTGGTATGTTCCCAATATTGGGCTGTAGAGAAAAAAATATTCTATGTGCCGAGGTTAAAGTGGAGTTGGGAATACTAGAAATAGCACCATATATAGATTCAACAGACCCTACTGAGTAATCCCAACCCCACTTTTACCTCAGCTAATATTAAAAATATTCTCTATAAGCCAATATGTAGTTCATACAGCGCAGTGGGCTCCCGAGTGGCTTCAGCTGTCTAAGAGGCGTCACCACAGACCATGGTTCGATTCCAGGCTGTATCACAACTGGCCGTGATTGGGAGTCCCATAGGGTGGTGCACAATTGGCCCAGTGTGGTTAGGGTTTGGCCGGGGTAGGCCGTCATTTTAAATAAGAATTTGTTCTTAATTAACTGACTTGCCTAGTTAAATAAATAAAATGAAATAGTGCATTGCAATAAATGGAGTGGGTGGATCAAGGAGTCAACAGCACTCTGTATTAAACCCATTGGTCAGCACATGATACGATTTTAAGTTATGCAGACTCTACTGAGTAATTCCAATTACATATATTTGCATTTTTTTTTAAAAACCCACTGGGCACAGACGTCAGTTCAACGTCTAGTTTTGATAGTTGATAGTTGATAGTTGTCAACTAACATGCATTCAATTTGAAATAAACAACAAATTTTACCATGTCATTGGATTTAGGCTAAACATTGGGTGGGAAAATTACAAAATTCCTTTACGTTGATGACGTTGAATTGTTCTGTTTACACGATGTGGAAACTATGTAGATTCTACCTGTTTTTGCCCATATAACGGATGTGAAATAGCTAGCTAGTTAGCGGTGGTGCGCGCTAAATAGTGATTCAATCGGTGACGTCACTTGCTCTGAGACCTTGAAGTAGTGGTTCCCCTTGCTCTGCAAGGGCCGTGGCTTTTGTGGAGCGATGGGTAACGATGCTTCGTGGGTGACGGTTGTTGATGTGTGCAGAGGTTCACGCCCGGGTATGGGCGAGGGGACGGTCTGAAGTTATACTGTTACACCCAGTGGGAAGAGGATTTCTTTAATTATAAACTGGGTGCTTCGAGCACTGAATGCTGATTGGCTGACAGCCATGTTATATCAGACTGTATGCCACGGGTAAGACAAAACATTTATTTTTACTGCTCTAATTACGTTGGTAACCAGTTTATAATAACAATAAGGCACCTCGAAGGTTTGTGGTATATGGCCAATATACCACACCTCCTTGTGCCTTATTGCTTAAATATAGCCTAGACAATGGGCGTTTTGGAGTGGAATGCCGAAAGTAGCTGACTGTAGACTGAAATCGACAAGTAAAGTCGGGGAAGGTACATATGCACTGACAGCAAGTCAGACAACTTCGGCTGTTTCTAGGAAACACAACAATGGCCTTTGTCATTGCCAATGAAATTGATGCTGTCAAAATTCCACTTCTCCTACATGATGCTGAACATGATCAACATGGAAGAAACCTGGTTAGTCACAACCCTTGTTTAGTATTTTAGTGATGGTTTTCTCATAATATACCCAGGAAGTGAGTGAGTGCATAGGCTACTAGAATGAGAACATAGGAGGTGTTTTGGCAGCATATGGGATATGCTCTGTTGTTTGCCATTACTTCATGCCCTTGTGTACCTTCCTCATTATCATTTGTGATTGTACAACATGGAATTGTAACAGATGTGATTAAATGGAGTCCACAAAGATTCTTACTGTATGGTAAATGATTGTATGTCAACATCACTACAGCCTGGATTGTATTTATTTAATTCTAAACCTTTATTTTGCTTTTGTCAGTAAGGATGTAAAGAACAGAATTTGATTCAATCACATGAAGGACAAAATACTCACTGTACAGAAAATGATTAGATTATACATGTAGATTAGTTCTCATAAATTACTGGGTAAACACTATGAAAAGTATTAGATTATGCATGTACATCAGTTGACATAAATTACTGGGTAAACACTATGAAAAGGATTAGTGTCACGACTTCCGCCGAAGTCGGCTCCTCTCCTTGTTCCGGCGACATTCAGCGGTCGACGTCACAGGCTTTCTAGCCATCGCCTCTCCATTTTTCATGTATCCATTTGTTTTGTCTTGTTCCCTGCACACCTGGTTTTCATTCCCCAATCAATCTACATGTATTTATTCCTCTGTTCCCCATCATGTCTTTGTGTAAGATTATTTGTTTTACCGTGTTTTTTTCACAAAGATGTTTATTGTTTAACATAATTCTTGTGACTGTTTTGCGCGTTTTACACTTTTGCCGAAATAAAGTGTGCGCCTGTTCCCAAATCTCTGCTTTCCTGCACCTGACTTCGCTACCAGTACACACACATCTGACAATTAGATTATACATATACATCAGTTCACATAAATTACTGGGTAAACACCATGACAAGCAATATGCCAAGCAGTCAAATGCACTTGGTATTGACCCCACAACTGGTGTCTGGGGTACATGCTCATTAAGGGCCGAATTCCCAGACACAGATTAAGCCTCTAAAATTGCCAGTGTAGAAATCACCTACAATAACCCATGTGTAGCCTACAATGTATACAGTCGTGGCCAAAAGTTGTGAGAATGACACAAATATTAATTTTCACAAAGTCTGCTGCCTCAGTTTGTATGATTGCAATTTGCATATACTCCAGAATGTTATGAAGAGTGACCAGATGAATTGCAATTAATTGCAAAGTCCCTCTTTGCCATGCAAATTAACTGAATCCCCCAAAACGATTTCCACTGCATTTCAGCCCTGCTACAAAAGGACCAACTGACATCATGCCAGTGATTTTCTTGTTAACACAGGTGTGAGATTTGACGAGGCCAGGGCTGGAGATCACTCTGTCATGGTGATTGAGTTCGAATAACAGACTGGAAGCTTCAAAAGGAGGGTGGTGTTTAGAATCGTTGTTCTTCCTCTGTCAACCATGGTTGCATGCAAGGAAACACGTGCCATCATCATTGCTTTAAACAAAAAGTGCTTCACAGGCAAGGATATTGCTGCCAGTAAGATTGTACCGAAATCAACCATTTATCGGATCATCAAGAACTTCAAGGAGAGCGGTTCGATTGTTGTGAAGAAGGCTTCAGGGCAAGAAAGTCCAGCAAGCGCCAGGACCGTCTCCTAATGTTGATTCAGCTGCGGGATCGGGGCACCACTAGTACAGAGCTTGTTCAGGAATGGCAGCAGGCAGGTGTGAGTGCATCTGCACGCACAGTGAGGCGAAGACTTTTGGAGGATGTCCTGGTGTCAAGAAGGGCAGCAAAGAAGCCACTTCTCTCCAGGAAAAACATCAGGGACAGACTGATATTCTGCAAAAGGTACAGGGATTGGACTGCTGAGGACTGGGGTAAAGTCATTTTCTCTGATGAATTGCCTTTTCAATTGTTTGGGGCATCTGGAAAAAAGCTTGTCTGGAGAAGACAAGGTGAGCGCTACCATCAGTCCTGTGTCATGCCAACATTAAAGCATCCTGAGACCATTCATGTGTGGGGTTGCTTCTCAGCCAAGGGAGTGGGTTCACTCACAATTTTTTCTAAGAACACAGCCATGAATAAAGAATGGTTCCAACACATCCTCCGAGAGCAACTTCTCCCAACCATCCAGGAAACGTTTGGTGATGAACAATGACTTTTCCAGCATGATGGAGCACCTTGCCATAAGGCAAAAGTGATAACTAAGTGGCTCGGGGAACAAAACATTGATATTTTGGGTCCATGGCCAGGAAACTCCCCAGAGCTTAATCCCATTGAGAACTTGAGGTCAATCCTCAAGAGGCGGGTGGACAAACAAAAACCCACATATTCTGACAAACTCCAAGCATTGATTATGCAAGAATGGGCTGCCATCAGTCAGGATGTGGCCCAGAAGTTAATGACAGCATGCCAGGGCAGATTGCAGAGGTCTTGAAAAAGAAGGGTCAACACTGCAAATATTTACTCTTTGCATCAACTTCATGTAATTGTCAATGAAAGCCTTTGACATGTTTGTAATTATACTTCAGTATTCTATAGTAACATCTGACAAAAATATCTAAAGACACTGAAGCAGCAAACTTTGTGAAAATTGATATTTGTGTCACATGTAGGCCTATGTACCTTTAGAAAGTATTCATACCATTGACTTATTTAACATTTTGTTGTGTTACAGCCTGAATTCAAAACTAATTACACGTATATATTTTTCTCACCCATCTTCACACAATACCCCATAATTACAAAATTAAGATATGTTTTTAGAAATGTTAGCAAATTAATTGAAAATTACATCTAGAAATATCTAATTGACATACTTTAAGTATTCACACCCCTGAGTCAATACTTTGTAGAACTACCTTAGGCAGTGATTACAGCTGTGAGTCTTTTTGGATAAGTCTCTAAGAGCTTTCCACACCTGGATTGCTCGACAACCATTTTCAGGTCTTGTCATAGATTTTCAATATTTAAGTCAAAACTGTAACTCGGCCACTCACAATGAAGCTAAGCAGGGTTGTTCCTGGTCGGTCCCTGGATGGGAGACCAGATGCTGCTGGAAATGGGGTTGAAGGGTCAGTCTTTTGGATAGGATGTTAAACAGGTGTCCTGACTCCTTGTGGTCACTAAAGATCCCATGGCATCTATCGTAAGAGCAGGGGTGTTAACCCTGGTGTCCTGGCTAAATTCCCAATCTGGCCCTCATACCATCATGGGACACCTAATCATCCCCAGCTTCCAATTGGCCCCCTCCTCTCCCCTGTAACTAATCCCCAGGTTGTTGCTGTTAATGATGTGTTCTCAGTCAACCTACCTGGTGAAATAAGGGTTAATAAAATAAAAAGCAACATTCACTGTCTTCTTGGCTAGTTGCTTTGCCACATTTTTTGCAGTATTACTTAAGTGCTTTGTTACAAACAGGATGCATGTTTTGAAATGTTTTTTAAATTCTGTACAGGCTTCCTTCTTTTCATTCTGTCAATTAGTAACTCCAATGTTGTCGATCCATCCTCAGTTTTCATCCATCACAGCCATTAAACTCTGTAACTGTTTTATAGTCACCATTGGCCTCATGGTGAACTTCCTCTCCGGCAACTGAGGTAGTAAGGAAGCCTGTCTCTTTGTAGTGACTGGGTGTATTGATACACCATCCAAAGTGTAATTAATACCATGCCAACACCATGCTCAAAGGGATATTTTTACCCATCTACCAAAATGTGTCCTTCTTTGCGAGCCATTGGAAAACCTCCCTGGTCTTTTTGGTTGAATCTGTTTAAAATTAACTGCTTGGTTGAGGGATCTTACAGATAATTGTATGTGTGGGGTACAGAGATGAGGTATAGTCATTCAAAAATAATTTGAAATACAATTATTGAACACAGTGCGTCCATGCCATTTATTATGTGACTTGTTAAGCAAATTTTTACTCCTGAACTTATTTAGGCTTGTCATAACAAAGGGGTTGAGTACTTCTTGACTCAAGACATTTCAGCTTTTCATTTTTAATTTGTTTGTTAAAAAATAATAACAAATAATAATTCCACTTGGACATTGTTGGGTATTTTGTGTAGGCCAGTGACAAAACAATATCAATTTAATCCATTTAAACATAACATAACAAAATGTGGAACAAGTAGATGATTAACTTATACTTAGATAAAGAAGTTGCCCTGACCTTAGATATCTCTGTTTTTCTATATATTTTGGTTAGGTCAGGGTGTGACTAGGGTGGGTTCTCTAGTTTTTGTATGTCTAGGGTTTTTGTATGTCTATGTTGGCCTGATATGGTTCCCAATCAGAGACAGCTTTTTATCGTTGTCTCTGATTGGGGATCATATTTAGGTAGCCATTTACCTCACTTGTGTTGTGGGATCTTGTCTATGTATAGTTGACTTAGTGCACCGCAGTAGCTTCACGGTTAGTTTGGTTGTTTGTTGTTTTGTTCAGTGAGTTTCGATTCATTAAAATGATGTGGAACTCTGCTCACGCTGTGCCTTGGTCTGATCCTTACGACGAACGTGACAGAAGATCCCACCACCAACGGAACAAGCAGCGTGTTCAAGAGGAGCAGGGATCCTGGGCCCGGGAGAAAAGTGAGTGGAGGACATCCTGGACCTGGGAGGAGGTAATGGCAGGGGACAAAACCCTGCCATGGAAGCAGGCAGAGGCAGCAAAAGAGGAACTGCGACGATACGAGGGGTCACTCCAAAAAATATTTTGGGGGAGGCACACAGGGAGATTGGTGGAGTCAGGGTTTAGACATGAGCCAACTCCCCATGCTTACTGTGGGGAGCGTGTGACTGGTCAGGCACCGTGTTACGCAGTAATGCGCATGGTGTCTCCAGTGCGCATTCATAGCCTGGTGCACTCTATTCCAGCTCCCCGCATTTGCCGCGCTAGAGTGGGCATCCAGCCAGGACGGGTTGTGCCGGCTCAGCGCTCCTGGTCTCCAGTACACCTCTTCGGACCAGGATATCCTGCGCCGGCTTTACGCGCTGTATCCCCAGTGTGTCTTCACAGCCCAGTGCATCCTGTGCCAGTGCCACGCACTTATTAAGCTAAAGTGAGCCTCCAGCCAGGACGCATTGTGCCAGCTCTACGCTCCAGACCTCCAGTGCGCCTCCACAGTCCAGTACGTCCTGTGCCTCTTCCTCGCACAACCGCCCTGAGGTGCGTGTCACCAGCCCACTACCACCAGTACCGGTCCCACGCATCAGGCTTCCAGTGCGCCTCCACAGTCCATTACGTCCTGTGCCACCTCCCTGCACTCGCCCTGAGGTGCGTGTCTTCAGCCTGGTGCCACCTGTACCGGTCCCACGCATCAGGCCTCTAGTGCGCCTCCACAGTCCAGAGCTTCCGGCGACAGTTCCCAGTCCAGAGCTTCCGGCGACAGTTTCCAGTCCGGAACCTCCAACGACGGTCCACAGTCCGGAACCTCCAACGACAGTCCACAGTGTGGAACCTCTAGCGACGGTCCCCAGTCCGAGGTCTCAAGCGACGGTCCCCAGTCCTGGGTCTCCAGCGACGGCCCCCAGTCCGGGGTCTCCTGCGACGGTCCCCAGTCTAGACTCTTCAGCGACGAACTGCAGTCCAAAGCCTCCGGCGATGATCCACGGTCCGGTTCCACAAAAGCGAAGGGAGCAGCGTAAGGAGGGGGGGCTGCGTCCAGAACCGGAGCCGCCACCGAGGGTAGATGCCCACCCGGACCCTCCCCTATAGGTTCAGGTTTGCGGCCGGGAGTCCGCACCTTTGGGGGAGGGGGGGGGTACTTTCACGCCCTGACCTTAGATATCTCTGTTTTTCTATATATTTTGGTTAGGTCAGGGTGTGACTAGGGTGGATACTCTAGTTTTTGTATTTCTAGGGTTTTTGTATGCCTAGGGGTTTTTGTATGTCTATGTTGGCCTGATATGGTTCCCAATCAGAGACAACTGTTTATCTCTGTCTCTGATTGAGGATCATATTTAGGAAGCCATTTTCCTCATTTGTGTTGTGGGATCTTGTCTATGTATAGTTGCCTTAGTGCACCTCAGTAGCTTCACGTTTTGTTTGGTTGTTTGTTGTTTTGTTAAGTGAGTTTTGATTTATTAAAATGATGTTGAACTCTACTCACGCTGTGCCTTGGTCCGATCCTTACGACGAACGTGACAGATGTTTTTAAGCTCTAAATATCCACCCAAAACAGTAAACATGTATTGTGTTAAAATGACCGGATTCAGTCAGCTGAATTTATCCTTTATGGTTACTTCTAGTCGGCAGTTTAGGTCTCCAATTCAGAGGACCTCCACCCACATTTGTTCGTGTCTAATTGGTCAAGGTCACGCAAAATTATTATCGCCACATGTCTTTGCGCCTATCAGTGGCCTTGATTCCCGGAACTTCAGTTTCAGTTAGTCTATGACAATTTTGACTGGTACTGTATATCACTCATGCTCGTTGTAATTATATTATGTATATTTCAACATTACTGTAATGTTTACTTGAGCACATTTGCATGAGTTTCATATGTAGAAGTCCAATAAGATGTGCAACCAGCTCACGTCAGAAGCTGCTCGAGACGCAGCGCCGTTCTACATCCGCTTCATTATTAGCCCCAGTCTCGGATCTGATCCCTATTGTGGGGTCCCTCACAGCGGTGCTACAGCTTTCTCCAGGGCCAGAGGAGCTACCAGAGCTCACCCTGGCAGAGCACCCTACCACTGTGCTCCAGCCGACCACAGCAGTGCAGATCCAGCCTGTTCTGACAATGTAGTTCAAGTTCGTAGTGAGGCCTACTACACTGGCTCCTGCCATGGCGCGGCAGCTCGCCACTCCCACAGCTATGCTTCAACCAGCTCCCGTCGCAGAGTCTCGGCTACCTGTTCGCGAGCAGGAAGACCTACAGACTTCACCAGGGACGGAGGAGATACCAGAGTTCACCCTGAGGGAGAACCCTACTCCAGCTGAGACCTCCGAATGTCAGTTGGTCCATAATGCGGGAGCCCTGTCTGTAGCTGCTGAAGGTACCAAATCTTTTCCTGCCACTCAGACCTCTCCGGTCCCTGTCTGGTGGGATCTGCCCAGTCCTACCTTGGACGTCCAGCCTACTGCTGTCCAAAGATGTCTCCCTGCTCCTCCCTGGGAGCCCCCTCCAGGCTCTGCTGCATGGCTCGGTCCATGTTTTCTGTCTTGGCTCTGTCAGTCCCTGCCTGTTGAAACTTGTCGGTCTCAGCCCTGGGGTTCTTGCTAGCCCCTCTCAACTGTTTCCTGCTAGCTCCAGCCTTGGGAGACCCTCCTGACGTTCCCATGCGGAACCCTCCTGACATCCCTGTGGGGGACCCTCCTGGCCGAGATATTCAGTGTCCTGTTATAGGAGACACCTAACCTTCTGCCCTACTAGGTGCTCAGTCTATAGCAGGTCCAGACTATCTTATCCCTTAGTTCCCAGATCACCTAGTGGCTTCAGTTTCCTGCTGAGCTGGGTCCCTAGTTTCCTATCTCAGTAGGTCTATAACTTTCTGTCCTGATAGATCTAACATACCTTAGCTCACATTCTGTAGCCCACTCAGGCCCCAAGTCACTAGCTCTGTCAGGCCCCAAGTCAAGAGCTCTGGGCACTCTTTTTCTCCCTGTTTTCTTCCGTTCAGGTGTGCAGCTGTCTCCTGTCATGAGATCTTCGCCTGTTGCTTCTTTGGGAATCCAGCTGATCTCCGGTCCCAGAGCCCTCTCCTTTCACTGACGTGGTGGTCTGCCCGTCTACTGTCCTGAAATCTCCACCCGTCGCTGCTGTGGAGATCCAGCAGATCCCAACTCCTGTCCCTGGGACCTCTCCTGTCGCTGAAGGGGAGGCCTCGCAATATCTAGTCCTGAGAGCTTCATCGAGACCTGCGGCCAAACCTCCGCCATCTGCTGTACTGAGACCATAATTTAAAAAATATATATATTTCACCTTTATTTAACCAGGTAGGCCAGTTGAGAACAAATTCTCATTTACAACTGCGACCTGGCCAAGCAAAGCAATGTGACACAGACAACAACACAGAATTACACATGGAATAAACAATAAACAAGCCAATAACACAATAAACAATTCAATGACACAGTAGAAAAAAATAAAGTCTATATACAGTGTGTGTAAAAGGCATGAGGAGGTTGGCAATAAATAAGCCATAGTAGCGAAGAATTACAATTTAGCAGATAAACACTGGAGTGATAAATTAGCAGATGATGATGTGCAAGTAGAGATACTGGTGTGCAAAAGAGCAGAAAAGTAAATAAAAACCGTATGGGGATGAGGTCGGTAGATTGGGTGGGCTATTTACAGATGGACTATGTACAGCTGCAGCAATCGGTTAGCTGCTCAGATAGCTGATGTTTAAAGTTGGTGAGGGAAATATAAGTCTCCAGCTTATGAGGTGTTGGCTTTGGGGATGATCAGTGAGATATACCTGCTGGAATGTGTGCTACGGGTGGGTGTTGTTATCGTGACCAGTGAACTGAGATAAGGCGGAGGTTTACCTAGTATAGACTTATAGATGACCTGGAGCCAATGGGTCTGGCGACGAATATGTAGCGAGGGCCAGCCGACTAGAGCATACAGGTCGCATTGGTGGGTGGTATAAGGTGATTTGGTAACAAAACGGATGGCACTGTCATACACTGCATCCAGTTTGCTGAGTAGAGTATTGGAAGTTATTTTGTAGATGACATCGCCAAAGTCGAGGATTGGTAGGATAGTAGGTTTTACTAGGGTAAGTTTGGCGGCGTGAGTGAAGGATGCTTTGTTGCGAAATAGAATGCCGATTCTAGATTTGATTTTGGATTGGAGATGTTTAATATGAGTCTGGAAGGAGAGTTTACAGTCTAGCCAGACACCTAGGTATTTATAGTTGTCCACATATTCTAGTTCAGAACCAGAATGGTGATGCTAGTCGGGCGGGTGGGTGCGGGCAGTGAACGGTTGAAAAGCATGCATTTGGTTTTACTAGCGTTTAGGAGCAGTTGAAGGCCACGGAAGAAGTGTTGTATAGCATTGAAGCTCATTTGGAGGTTAGTTAGCACAGTGTCCAAGGAAGGGCCAGAAGTATACAGAATGGTGTCGTCTACGTAGAGGTGGATCAGGGAATCACCCGCAGCAAGAGCAACATCATTGATATATACAGAGAAAAGAGAATTGAACCCTGTGGTATCCCCATAGAGACTGCCAGAGGTCAGGACAACAGGCCCTCCGATTTGACACACTGATCTCTGTCTGCAAAGTAGTTGGTGAACCAGGCGAGGCAGTCATTAGAGAAACCATGGCTATTGAGTCTGCCGATAAGGATACAGTGACTGACAGAGTTGAAAGCCTTGGCCAGGTCGATGAAGACGGCTGCACAGTACTGTCTTTTATCGATGGCGGTTATCGTTTAGTACCTTGCGCGTGGCTGAGGTGCACCCGTGACCGGCTCGGAAGCTGTTGGCCGGGGTTTGGAATTAGCCAGGAGGAAAGCATGGCCAGCCGTAGAGAAATTCTTATTGAAATGTTCAATTATCATGGATTTATCGGTGGTGGGCGTGTTACCTAGCCTCAGTGCTGTGGGCAGCTGGGAGGAGGTGCTCTTGTTCTCCATGGACTTTAAGGTGTCCCAAAACTTTTTGGAGTTAGAGCTACAGGATGCACATTTCTGCTTTCCTTTGCGTTCCTGACTGACTGCGTGTATTTGTTCCTGACTTTCCTGATCAGTTGCATATCGCTGGGACTATTCAATGCTATTGCAGTACTCCACAGGATGTTTTCGTGCTGATCAATGCCAGTCAGGTCTGGAGTGAACCAAGGGCTGGCTATATCTGTTCTTAGTCCTGCATTTTTGAAAGGGGCATGCTTATCTAAGATGGTGAGGAAATTACTTTTAAAGAACGACCAGGCTTCCTCGACTGACAGGATGAGGTCAATATCCTTCCAGGATACCCGGGCCAGGTCGATTAGAAAAGCCTGCTCGCAGAAGTGTTTTAGGGAGTGTTTGACAGTGATGAGGGGTGGTCGTTTGACAGCGGACCCATAGCGGATACAGGCAATGATCGCTGAGATCCTGATTGAAATTAACAGAGGTGTATTTGGAGGGCAAGTTGGTCAGGATAATGTCTATGAGGGTGCCCATGTTTACGGATTTAGGGTTGTACTTGGTTGGTTCCTTGATGATTTGTGTGAGATTGAGGGCATCTCTTTTAAGCATATCCCAGTTTAGGTCACCTAACAGAACGAACTCTGAAGCTAGATGGGGGGCGATACATTCATATATGGTGTCCAAGGCACAGCTGGGAGCGGAGGGGGATCGATAGCAGGCTGTAACAGCGAGAGACTTATTTCTGAAGAGATGTATTTTTTAAATTAGAAGTTCGAACTGTTTGGGTATAGACCTGGAAAGTATGACATCAAGCTCTACTGCTGCCGCCACCGCCCATTGCTGCTTCGTGGCTCCAGCAGCCTAAGTATCCAGTCCTGAGATCCTTGTCGAGCTCTGCCCCTTTGTTGTTGATTTCAAATCTGTACAACACATTTGGTGGCCGCTGTTAAAAAGTCCAACTTCAGTCAGCTGATTCTAGCCATCTTTTATGGTCAGTTCTAGTAGGGCAGCTTAGTCTCCAATTCAGAGGACTCCCACTTTTGTTCGTGTCTTATTGGTCTAGGTCACTCCATATAGTTATTACCACATCACGTTCAGCCTATCAGTGGCCTTGATTTCCGGGACTTCAGTTTCAGTTAGTCTATGACCCCAGCACGCTGTGTGGTCAGAAACGTGCTTTCCCCATCTTGATGAGCACTTCCACAGTTTTCCCTCCTGCTGAACTTTTCCTCTTGTGGACTGAATTGATGTATGTCTGATGTTTTAATTGTGCGTACATCTAAATGTAAGTGCAGTGAGATCTGTTTCATTATGTGGAGCTAAGTTTTGTGGCTTATTGTATACAATTACCGTGTTTTGAGCTTGCTTGCTAGCTAGCGTTAGTACTACACATAGCATTTTGCATTGGAATGCATGAGCATTTTAGCATGACTGTTAGCGATTAGCCGTTTTAGAATTGCTCATTTATGGTGCGAGGCAAATGTTCTATGCCCACAACAGTCAGCATCGATAGAATGCAATAATTTAATATTTTGCCATATTGTAATAATTTTCATGTGCCACGTATTGCCACAGTCCGTGACATGATGAAACTTGCACTCCTGTAGATTTGACATAATTGGATGATGGAACTTGCATCCAGCCAACTAGAAAAGCAAGTCGAAACAATTCAGCCATTTTTGAAAGTCATAAGAATCCTGCCAAGAAACATTTTTATTGTTGAAAAATTAGATTTAGATTTATCAGGCAGTAGGCATTGGAAAGGAGCATCAAGCTCCTTCCGTGCAGGACAGCCACCACTAACATTGAGTGGCTGCTGCCAACACACTGACACTGACACTGACTCAACTCCAGCCACTTTAATAATGGGAATTGATGGGAAATTATGTAAATATATCACTAATAATAATAATAATATATGCCATTTAGCAGACGCTTTTATCCAAAGCGAGTCATGTGTGCATACATTCTACGTATGGGTGGTCCCGGGAATCGAACCCACTACCCTGGTGTTACAAGCGCCATGCTCTACCAACAATGCTACCTTATATAATGTTACTTACCCTACATTATTCATCTATATCATCGACTGCATCCTTATGTAATACATGTATCACTAGCCACTTTAACTATGCCACTTTGTTTACATACTCATCTCATATGTATATACTGTACTCGATACCATATACTGTATCTTGCCTATGCTGCTCTGTACCATCACTCATTCATAAATCCTTATGTACATATTCTTTATCCACTTACACTGTGTATAAGACAGTAGTTTTGGAATTGTTAGTTAGATTACTTGTTGGTTATTACTGCATTGTCGGAACTAGAAGCACAAGCATTTCGCTACACTCGCATTAACATCTGCTAACCATGTGTATGTGACAAATAAAATTTGATTTGATTTGATTTGATTTGATTTAGAATGAAATGAGTGGTGCTTCATAGCTAGGGGTAAGTGTTGACATCATGTGCCCCGTGTACCTTCAAAATTATTCGGCAATCCTCATTCATTTGGAAAACCCAGATCCATCATTGTTTGTCGCAATAAAGAAAGTTAGACAAAAAAAATCAACGCCTGTCAAATGGATAACAATGTCGATCTTTAGAAAATGTCTCATATCTGCTGTTTCCATTTTTGTTGTTGCTGACATTGATTTTGCTGAATAAACCTGGGTCAATGGAAACATGCCTATTGATAGATGGCGACATCAACCATTTATCAGCATGCAGTGCTTTTTTCTTCCAATAAAACAGGTTGTCTTCCACAATGCTTTGGTTCCAACTTCAAGTTGCAGTTAGTGAGGAGGAACTGCAGACATTTCCAGTCGCTTGCAATCAAAAGTTATCACATGATTGTAGTAAAGTCATGTAGTCGACATGTAGTTATGAGGGCACAGGGCGAGACCCAGATGCAGACATGGGAGGAAGATGGTTTGAGTCTCTGATATTTATTAGTATCCAAGCAGGCAAGAGAATGGTCGTGGACAGGTAAAAGATCATAACACGGTCAGAGTCCAGGAGGTACAGAGTGGCAGGCAGGCTTGAGGTAAAGACAGGCGAGGGTCAGAACCAGGAGGACTAGGAAAAACAGAGAAAAGGAAAAAACAGGAGCACGGAGTAACAAGCTAGTTGACTGGACAAAACAAGACGAACTGGCACAGACAGACAGAAAACACATGTATAAATACCCAGGGGAAAATGGGTGACACCTGGAGGGGGTGGAGACAAGCACAAGGACAGGTGAAACTCAGGATGTGACAGTAGTCAAGTCAACATACCAGTATTGGTGTAAACTAAAACTTTCTAAAGAAATGCTGGTATAAATAATACAATAATAAATGTACGGGGCCTCCCTAGTGGTGTAGTGGTCTAAGGCACTCAGTACTAGTACTAGCTATGCCACTAGAAATCCTGGTTCGAGTCCAGTCTGTTGCAGCTGGCCGTGACCGGGAGAACCATGGGGTGGAGCACAATTGGCCGAGCGTGTCCAGGTTAGGGGAGGGTTTGGCCGGCAGGGATGTCCTTGTCCCATCGTGCTCTAACGACTCTTATGGCTGGCCGGGCGCATGCATGTTGACATGGTTGCCAGGTCTATGGTGTTTCCTCTGACACATTGGTGTGGCTGGCTTCTGGGTTAAGCAGGCATTGTGTCAAGAAGCAGTGCAGCTTGGTTGTGTTTCGGAGGATTCATGGCTTTCTACCTTCACCTCTCCCGAGTCCGTACTAGAGTTGCAGCGATGAGACAAGACTGTAAATATCAATTGGATACCACGAAATTGGAGAATAAAAGGTGAAATTATCATTATATTTTTTACAAAGGTGGAAAAACGATTGTAAACAAATGTACAATTATATTCCCAGTTTAGCAGGTCTTTGCAGGGGTCTTTTATTTTGAAATATAAAATATAAAACCCTGCTGCTTGGAGAATGGTAATCCACATTTCTCAAAATCTCTAAAATGGCTTTGGGATTTGTAGTCCTTCTGGTCATAAATCCATTTCAACACAATAGCCTCAGCTGGGTGAATTCAGCAAAACCATAGTGGTGTGCTTCAAGGGAACTGTCCTATCATCATAATAAGACATGACCACCGTGTCGAAAATACAGGCACGCGCACATATGCCAGATGATTGAATATGAATAAATGCTTGTGCAAGATCTATACTACCCTGCACATGCTTATCTGTAGCATATCAGTGCTTAATTAGAGCCGGATCCTGTGGCAGCTCTCCTTTTTGAACTGTTTTGTTTCGGGAATCTGTTTGGCCGAATCCTGTACCTCTTGTGGCATGAAAAATAGTCACTTTTTGCAATGTAAAAATTTGAATAGAAGTGATCAATTTTCATTTTTATTTTACCTTTATTTAACCAGGCAAGTCAGTTAAAAACACATTCTTATTTTCAATGACAGCCTGGGAACAGTGGGTTAACTGCCTGTTCAGGGGCAGAAGGACAGATTTGTACCTTGTCAGCTCGGGGGTTTGAACTCGCAACCTTCCGGTTACTAGTCGAACACGCTAACCACTAGGCTACGCTGCCACCCGAAGTGATCAATGTTCATTCGAGTTGCCTATTAGTTCAATCGAGTTGCCCCACAAAAAGACGTATGTAAAAAAGTAGATTTTAGGCCAGGGCCTAATATTATAAGAGTTGATTTGGGTTGGGTCTGGTTTATGTGTGGTTTATGGTTGGCAAAATATTGTAACCTATGTATGAGACCATCGCTTGGCGCTGGCTGTGTGAGAAGCGCATCATTATGTCTCTCATAGAGTGGCGACCTGTCATTCAAGGCAAGTGGGGCTAAGCCTCAGACTTTTATAAACTGGTTGCTAACGTAATTAGAGCAATAAAAATACATGTTTTGTCATACCGGTGGTATACGGCTGTCAGCCAATCAGCATTCAGGGCTCGAACCCCTCAGTTTCTAACAAGGAATAGCCTACAGTCAGGAACGCGATGCAAATCTGTCAGTGAAAAAACAGCACCCAGACAAAACAGGCCTTTCGCAATATTTCAAATACAATCGAGGGAAAACACTGGTTGGAAAGAAAATGGCTCCTGCTGAAAAGAGAAGACTATGCTGTTTGTAACCAATATGAAATAGCTAGCTAGTTTAGCGGGTTGCGCACTTATAGCATTTCAATTGGTGACGTCACTCGCTCTGAGACCTTGAAGTAGTTGTTCCCCCTGCTCTGCAAGGGCCGAGGCTTTTGTGGCGAGATGGGTAATGATGCTTTGAGGGTGACTGGTTCGAGCCCAGGTTACATTGGTGCCGTGACCCGGATCACTGGTTGCTGCGGAAAAGGAGGAGGTCAAAAGGGGGGTGAGTGTAACTGATGTGAAATGGTTACTAATAGCATTTCAATCGTTGACGTCACTTGCTCTGAGACCTTGAAGTAGTTGTTCCCCTTGCTCTGCAAGTCAGGTGTTTTTTGTGGAGCGATGGGTAACGATGCTTCGTGGGTGGCTGTTGTTGATGTGTAGAGGGTCCCTGGTTCAAGCCCAGGTAGGGGTGAGGAGAGGGACGGAAGCTAAACTGTTACATGAAGTCTGCCAAAATATTTGATAAACTTCCAAATATTGTTTTACAAAAAGAGAGAGATAGGCTTTTGGCACGAGCACATCAGCCATCACCAGCTGAGCATCATTGGGTGAGTCAGTGAAACTGAAAAGCATTTTTATGACTATAATACACACCTAGGCCTAGGCTATTGATGGATTCAAGACAAGGTCGTTTTTATTGATCTCAGATTATCAATTTGTCTGTGTCAAAGTAGCCTGCCATTTCGATAATTTGTGTGGTATTAAAAGGGATTCTACCAAAGTCTCCGGTCATGTAAAATGACAAAGAATTGTATGAAATGTGTTTATAAAGGCCAACATTTTCCCGGACCCCAGGCTACTAAAAATGTTCCCTATGTGTGCAACTTCAATAAGTGCCTCTACTCTACTGCTCCTTGCCACTACGCAAATACAATGATATGTAATGCTTTATTTAAAAAGTGCTTTTTCTTTTCTTCTCATGCGTCCCGCTACCTCAGAACTCCCTATATAGATATATATGATTTTTTATTTTTCTCTAAACATTTTCAGACAGTTCATTTATATTTTCCAACGGGGCTATATATTTGGGTGAGTTTTTTCTCTCGCCTAAGTAGCCTCGTTTCACTGCCAAAAACAAAATTAAACCATCTAGTGTTCAGTGAAATAACAACACAATGTCCAATACAGGTAGCTTAGTCAAATAATAACATCCAATCACATGAACCGTTACTCTAGCGGGAATGTAGGCTACATACCGACAGTTAGTTGGAATTCCCGCTAGAGAGTTGTGTAGCCAAACGTAGCTGCTGCTCATTCCGTTTGCTCGATAATGGGATAAATGGTTTAAAAAATAAGGCCAGCGTCCATAGAGACACATACCAGTTCTACTGGTAGTACTGCTACTATCAGCAGTACTACACCTGCACCTGTTGACAACACAAGTTGTTCTGCTTCCACGAGCACATCCAATGCTAGCATCAGTAATTCTAAATTTGTTGTTAGCCCAGATAGCATGGACACTGATAGTTGTTAATCTGATGCATCGGAAGAGCTACTGTCCCCTTACCCAGGAAAGCACCGAACAACAGACAGGAACGTTAGACCATTGAAGAGGCGCAGATATGATGAGAACTACATTGATTTGGGGTTCACTTATATTGCGAGTAGTACCTTTACTCAGCCACAGTGTGTTATATGTGCAAAAGTACTATCTCACAACTCGATGAAACTATCACTCTTGCGCAGACATTTAGAAACATAACATGCCAAATTGAAAAATAAGCCACGGGAGTATTTTGAGCGAGAATTAAGACGATTTCCGAGTAGCAAGACATGCATCAAAGCAGATACCATTAACAAGAAGGGGCTAGAAGCGTTTTATATGGTGAGCTACTGAGTGTCTAGGACAGACAAGCCCCATACTATTGTGGAGGACTTAATTCTTCCTGCTGCTGCAGATATGGCTGGGACAATGCTGGGGGAAAAGGCCAACAAAAACTATACAGACAACGTCTCCATCAAACAACACTGTTCCATGACGCATCAGTGACATGGCAGGAGATGTTTTGAAACAATTACTGCTTTGGATACAAGCCAGTGAATTATATGTTACAGCTGAATGAGTCAACAGACGTGGCTGGCTTGGCACAGCTCCTGGTATATGTCTGTTACGTTTATGGGGGGTCAATTATGGAAGACATCCACTTCTGCAAACCACTGTAAACCAGGACAACAGGAGAGGATATTGTTAAAGTACTGGACAGCTTTGGGACATCAAATGGACTTTGGTGGTCAAGATATGTTAGTATCTGTACTGATGGCGCAAAAGCCATTACAGGGAGAGATAGTGGAGTGGTAACGCGCATGCAAGCAGTTGCTCCCGACACCACTTGGGTATGCTGCAGCATCCACCGAGAGGCTCTTGCTGCCAAGGGAATGCCTGACAGCTTAAAATATGTTTTGGACACTTCTGCGAAAATGGTTAACTTTGTTAAAGCAAGGCCCCTGAACACATGTGTATTTTCTGCATTATGCAATGATATGGGCAGCGACTATGTAACACTTTTACAACATACAGAGTGCGCTTGTTATCAAGGGGCAAAGTAATGACATGTTTTTTTTTTAATTGAGAGACAAGCTTTTAAGTAAAGTTTTCTTTTCTGACCATAATTTTCACTTATCTGACCGCTTGCATGATGGTGAGTTTCTCACACGACTGGCCTATATGGGTGATGTTTTTTCTTGCCTGAATAATCTAAATCTAGGATTACAGAGACTCTCTGCAACTATATTCAATGTGAAGGACAAAATTGAGGCTACGATTAAGAAGTTGGAGCTCTTCGCTGTCTGCATTATCAAGGACAACACACAGGTCTTTCCATTATTGTAGGATTTTTTTGTGTGCAAATGAACTCAAGCTTACGGACAATGTCAAATGTGATATAGCGAAGAACCTGAGTGAGTTGCATGCGCAATTACGCAGGTACTTTCCTGAGACGGATGACACAAACAACTGGATTTGTTATCCCTTTCATGCCCTGCCTCCAGTCCACTTATCGATATCTGAACAAGAGAGCCTCATCGAAATTGCAACAAGCGGTTCTGTGAAAATTGAATTGAATCAAAAGCCACTGCCAGATTTCTGGATTGGGTATCCTCAGAGTATCCTGCCTTGGCAAATCTAGCTTTTAAGACACTGTTGCCCTTTCCAACCACATACCTATGTGAGAGTGGATTCTCGGCCCTCACTAGCATGCAAACTAAATACAGGCACAGACTGTGTGTGGAAATTATTTAAGACTGAGACTCTCCAATAAAACCCAACATTGCAGAGTTATGTGCATCCTTTCAAGCACACCCTTCTCTTTAACATATGGTGAGTTATTCACTATTTTCATTGAACAAATAAGGTTTTATATGTAAGATGTTTAAATAGAGCAAAATGATTGATTATTATTATATTATTAGTTGTGCCCTGGTCCTATTAGAGCTCTTTGTCAGTTCCCACGAGCCGGGTTGTGACAAAAACTCACACTCATTCATATGTTTAATAAATGTATCGTATAGTGTGTGGCAGGCTTACAATAATTGGAGAGTGCGCTGACCCTGGTGATAGAGGGGGTACACAGCTGGAGGTTGAATGTTTGAAGGGGTATGGGACTATGAAAAGTTTGGGAACCACTGCTGTAGGGAACTCTTTATTATGCACATGAACTTATCCCAAAAATGTATATGCTGCTAGACATATTTCAGTTCAGAACCTTTACATCATGTAGTTTCTGTGAGCTATAGTGACTTTATTCTAACACGTTGTGGATGCTTTTAGGAGGAAATGTCTCAATTAAATTACATCCATAAGGCTTTATTGGCATGGGAAACATGTTTACATTGCCATAGCAAGTGAAATATACAATAAACAAAAGGGAAATAAACAATAAAAAATTAACAATCAGAAATGATCTCTCTGAATCTGCAGTCCACACTGACTTATTCCCTGCACGGCTGCACCTGCACCTTTTGTCCAACCTAAGCAAAGCATGGGCATTGTCGCCACCTATTGGAATAGCTCGTCAACTGTAATTAATTGCGCCTTTTCGTTATATTTTTCGGATAATTTCAAGACAAGTAAAATGTATATTTTCTGTTTTAGATAAATCAAACATAACTTCTATGCCGTAACTGCTTTGAGTTTCGTGTTATTCCCATATAATTGTGTAGCTTGGTCTCAGGCACATTGTGGACCGATTGTTGATGACGTCGCAGATCGTGAAGAGGACCCACGATCGACAGGAAAGCGTTTGTCCGCAGAAGTATCAACAAGTTGACGGTGTGACTGAAATTCATAATCGAGTTGATATCAGTTTAATCCTAACTGATACATCGGTAAATCATTTTCATACAATATCCGCACAATACAACATAGAAAACAAAATATATATCAATATGCTTTTTTTTAACGTCCTCCTCAATTTTGAAGATGGGCGCTTGTGGGTATACGGAGTGATTGAATGAAACAACTGCGAGTGCTAGGGTAGCTAACTCGAGCAAGCAAGCCTTGTTTTGCAAAGTTACATGGTCTATTTCGTTAAAATATTTTGTAATGGTGGGCCAACGTTACTGTTATTATTGCGGTTAGGTTGGACCTGGCTGGTTGCAACAATGACCGCTGGGTTTGTGTAGAATCAACTTTACACCGTTGGCTAGGCTGGGCTCTACGTAGTAGCTAACTAGATAGCTAGCTAACTAGCAGCGGCACCCGTGTCTTTGAAAGCGCCTTTGTTTGTAGTCTATGTTGTGTAGCTAGCTATCATCAACTGAGGTGACAATGTTTTTGCTTGCGGGTGTATAATGTGTCTGCAGTATCCACAATAACATCACTGTGCAATAGTTAGCTAGCTACCGCACTAAGTTAGCTATGTTATAACACATGTTTGCGGCAATGCAAAACATGTACTCCTCCTTTCTTCCTCAGAACCTGGTGTTGCTGTGGCCTCTTTGACCTGCACCTGAAGGTAGAGAAACAGACACTATGTTTCTGTATAACCTGACCCTGCAGCGTGCCACTGGCATCACCCACGCCATCCATGGAAACTTCTCAGGTACATAAACATTATTCTCTTGGGGTCTCCCTGAGTCTATCTATATAACATGGATAATGTAACCTGTGATCTGGTATGGTTATCATTGTTGTCTTGCCTTGCAGGAACCAAGATGCAGGAGATAGTTGTTTCCAGGGGGAAGATAATTGAGCTGTTGCGTCCAGATGCCAATACAGGGAAGGTTCACACCCTGCTTACCATGGAGGTGTTTGGCATCATTCGCTCCCTCATGGCCTTCAGGCTGACAGGAGGAACTAAAGGTGTGTGTTATGAGATGTATGTGTGTGTGTCAGCATGTACACTGGGGATTGATTTTTCTGCTGTAAATACAGTGCATTTAGAAAGTATTCAGACCCTTTGACTTTTCCCACATTTTGTTACGTTACAGCATTATTCTAAAATTGATTAAATTGTTTTCCTCATCAATCTACACAAATCAAATTTTATTTGTCACATACACATGGTTAGCAGATGTTAAATGCGAGTGTAGCGAAATGCTTGAAATGCACACAATACCTCATAATGAAAAAGCGAAAACAGGTTTTTAGAAATGTTTGCTAATGTATTACAAATAAAAAACAAATGCCTTACTTGCATACTTATTCAGACCCTATACCATGAGACTTGAAATTGAGCTCCGGTGCATCTTGTTTTCGATCTCCCTTGAAATGTTTCTAAAACTTGACTGGTCCACCTGTGGTAAATTCAATTGATTGGACATTGTTTGGAAAGGCACACACCTGTCTATATAAGGTCCCACAGTTGACCGTGCATGTCAGAGGTCGAAGGAATTGTCTTAGAGCTCCGAGACAGGTTTGTGTCGGCACAGATCTAGGAAACGGTACCAAAAAATGTCTGCAGCATTGAAGGTCACCGAGAACACCGTGGCCTCCATCATTCTTAAATGTAAGAAATTTGGAACACCAAGACTCCTTCTAGAGCTGGTTGCCTGGCCAAACTGAGCAATCGGGGGAGAAGGGCCTTGGTCAGGGAGGTGACCAAGAACCTGATGGTCATTCTGGCAGAGTTCCTCTGTGGAGATGGGAGACCCTTCCAGAAGAACAACCATATCTGCAGCACTCCACCAATCGGGCCTTTGTGCTAGAGTGGCCTTACGGAAGCCACTCCTCAGTAAAAGGCACATGACAGCCTGCTTTGAGTTTGTCTGAAGGCACCTAAAGACTCTCAGACCATGTGAAACAAGATTCTCTGGTCTGATGAAACCAAGAAAGAACTCTGGCCTGAATGCCAAGCGTCACGTCTGGAGGAAACCTTGCACCATCCCAATGGTGAAGCATGGTGGTGGCAGCATCATGCTGTGGGGATGTTTTTCAGTCGCATGGACTGGGAGACTCGTCAGGATCGAGGTAAAGATGAATGGAGAGAGATCCTTGATTAAAAACCTGCTCCAGAGCGCTCAGGACCACAGACTGGGGTGAAGGTTCACCTTCCAACAATCCTAAGCACACAGCTAAGAAAATGCAGGTGTGGCTTCGGGGCAAGTCTCTGAATGTCCTTCAGGGGCCCAGTCTTGAACCTGATCAAAAATCTCTGGAGAGACCTAAAAATAGCTGTGTAAGGACACTCTCCATCCAACCTGACCGAGCTTGAGAGGATCTGCAGAGAAGAATTTGAGAAACCCCCCAAATACATGCTTGCAGCATCATACCCAAGAAGACTCTGCTGTAATCGCTGCCAAAGGTGCTAAAACAAAGTACTGAGTAGAGGGTCTGAATACTTATTTAAATGTGACATTCAGTTTTTATTTTTAATACATTTGCTAAAATGTCTAAACCTGTTTTTGCTTCATCATTATGGGGTATTGTGTGTTTGAGGGGAAAAAATAATCCATTTTAGAATGAGGCTCTGAATACTTTCCGAATACACTGTATATAATGATTGTGACTTTAGTTCCATCTCAATAAGTAGTTTGAATAGCCTAAAATCACAAGGTATCCATAGTGCTAATAATGAGAGAGTACAAACAACAATAGCCCACAGAAAAATCTAAGGAAAATCCCTCTGCAAGGTTGAATACCAAATTGCCAATAACCTATCCTACTAGGCCTATCAAAAGCTTTAAGACAAGTTTATGGTCTAATGCCGCAGTTATCACTATCAAGTCATTTCTGGTTAATAAGGAAGTACCTTACTGTGATAGTTTTCAATGAAAATGGTAAAAAAAATGTGTATATATATATATATATATATATATATATCTAGATAGATATATAGCTTCTTAGCAAAGTGCAATTGGTAATCGGTGTCCTCAACATGTTCACGGTTCATAAATGGTCATGCCAAGAAGTTTCCTTTCGTTAAGTTTCTCTTGAGTCCTTTGTTTTTGTTGTAATGAATCCTTTAGTCATGTTTTTTTTTTCAGTCTATTTTTTACAACTTGTAGAAAATACGCTTTATAACACTGTCATGAAGCATTATGATCATTCTGTGTCTTTACTTGGACTAAGAAAATATACTTTATGACACTCAAGACGCGCTATGGCCACCATAATCATATACGGAAGATAAGCCTATTATGTCAAAAAGAGGGTGTCTTGTCCTGCAATCTGCTCCTGCATTCATCCCTGTCATCAGCAACGGGGCATGTCTGACATCAATGTGTGCGCAATTACAGTGAGCATTTAACATGCTCAATAAATAAAACAATGTGTGGTAGGTTTTGACACTCTTATGTAGGTGTCATAACCAGCCATAAAATCAAGCAATATATGTCACAACAGGTGTAAATATACTGTGTATCATGACAGTGTTATGGTCATATTATAGCAGGTTATTATAACATGACGCTGGTGTTAACCCCTCTAGGGGGTGTGGGACGGTAGCGTCCCACCTGGCTAACATCCGGTGAAATTGCAGAGCGCCAAATACAAATTAAATTATTGTACATATTTAACTTTCATGAAATCACAAGTGTAATACATCAAAATAAATCTTAACTGGTTGTTAATCCAGCCTCCGTGTCAGATTTCAAAAAGGCTGTATGGTGAAAGCAAACCATGCGATTATCTGAGGACAGTGCTCAGCACACAACATTACATACAGTTACCAGCCAAGTAGATTAGTAACGAAAGTCAGAAATTGCAATAACATTAATCACTTACCTTTGATCTTCAATTGGTTGCACTCGCAAGACCACCAGTTACACAATAATGTTCAATAAAGTCCCTCTTTATATCCAAAAACCTACATTTTGTTGGTGCGTTTTGTTCAGTAATCCAATGACTCAAATGCGGTCACAACGGGCAGACACAAATTCCAAATAGTATCATTAAATTTTGTAGAAACATGTCAAACAATGTTTATAATCAATCCTCAGGTTGTTTTTAGCCTAGATAATCGATAATATTTCAACCGGACAATGGCGTCGTCAATATAAAAGAAAAACAAGAAAGGCGCGATCTCGGTCGCGCAAAGGAAACTGCTCTGGAGACATCCCACTCATTCAAATTTGTCATTCTCCCTAATTTTTCACAATAACCGCCTGAAACAATGTCTAAAGACTGTTCACAACTAGTGGAAGCCATAGGGAACGGAAACTGGATCCTATCCCTTTAAATGGTGGATAGGCTTTCATTGGAAAAACAGCCATTTCAAAATAATGGCACTTCCTGGATGGATTTTCCTCTGGTTTTCGCCTGCCATTTCAGTTCTGTTATACTCAGACATTATTTTAACAGTTTTAGAAACTTTGGAGTGTTTTCTATCCAAATCTACTAGTTATATGCATATCCTAGCTTCTGGGCCTGAGTAGCAGGCAGTTTACTTTGGGCACGCGTTTCATCTGGAAGTGAAAATAGTGCCACCTACCCTAGTGAGGTTAAGTAAAGTGTTATTGAGCAATTCCTCAAGCAAGACTTTTTCCAGGACTGTCTGAGTGGGGAGGGGAAAACTGTTATTGGCAGAGAGGTATGGAACTCTTTCTTATTGGTCTATTAACTATGCTGAACAAAATATAAACGCAACATGTAAAATGGGCTGAAATAAAAATAAATGTTCCATATGCACAAAGTTTATTTCTCAATGTTGTGCACAAATTAGTTTACATCCCTGTTAGTGAGCATTTCTCCTTTACCAAGATAATCCATTCATCTGGTTAAAAGATCATTACCCCGGCGCTGAGGACAAACGTGATAACTCATGTTTTGGCATGATAATGCACAGTTCCTGGAAGCTGAAATTGTCCCAGTTCACACAGATACAAACCTGCTCCATGCTGAAGCTCATCCACCAGAAAGGATATTTGAAAAGTTGAGTCTGTACTTAGCCTCTGCCCAGGCTTTCAACAACATTGTCTTTCGTCATGATTCATTCAGTTGTAGCAATACATTTTCTGCTATAGCTCAATGGTCGTTTTAGTCGGTTTAAAATTATTATATCTTTTTTGGGGGCCAATAGTAGGCGATAACATCGTATATCGCAGTGTTTTATGGATACGTAATCACGATAGGACCAATGTTGACATCGCCCAATCCTAGTGTGAAGTAGATGCAAGTTTTATGTGTGTGGTTGAAAAGCTCTTATTTTAAATTTGAGACATTTGTGGTTTTGATACACAGACTATATTGTGGTGGGCAGTGACTCAGGCCGCATCGTGATCCTTGAGTACCACCCCTCCAAGAACATGTTCGAGAAGATCCACCAGGAGACCTTTGGCAAGAGTGGATGTCGTCGCATCGTCCCTGGACAGTTCCTCGCCGTCGACCCCAAGGGCAGAGCAGTCATGATAGGTAAAGAGCTCAGAGAACTGATAGATATTCTGTTGTGGAGAGAGTTGGTAATGGTTTGAAAATTCAACAAAATTTCAAGTTGACAAATCCTTGGCACGATGACAGAATGCCCTGTTGCAATGGACATGTTTTTTGTCTAGTTTGCTAATTACCTCTGTGTTTCCAGGTGTTGTAGTTTACTAATTACCCCTGTGTTTCCAGGTGCCATTGAGAAGCAGAAGCTGGTGTACATCCTGAACAGAGATGCAGCAGCGCGTCTCACCATCTCCTCTCCCCTGGAGGCTCACAAGGCCAACACGCTGGTCTACCATGTGGTAGGAGTTGATGTGGGCTTTGAAAACCCCATGTTTGCCTGTCTGGAGATGGACTATGAGGTGAGAGCCTAGCACTGACTGCTATGATTTGTGAATTTGCTCATGCGCTCTTGTTACGTACTAAAGAAATGGACCTAATCTATGTTTACACACAGGCTCAGATGTGCTTCTGTTTTATTTTCTATACACCCAAGTGCTATTGAATTGATGAGTCTTCATGTCTCTTCTCTGACAAACCACTGTAGGGAGCTTAAACACCTCTGATTCCAACACAATCCTGCTGCTTTGCTACTAAAGATGTCCTGTAAATTCTCATCCTGTCCTCTTCATTTCCACTGACTCACTGTGTGTGGCCTATGACCTCTCCCTCCTTCCAGGAAGCTGACAATGACCCCACTGGCGAGGCTGCAGCCAACACCCAGCAAACCCTGACCTTTTATGAGCTGGACCTGGGTCTGAACCACGTTGTGCGCAAGTACAGCGAGGCCCTGGAGGAGCACGGCAACTTCCTCATTACAGGTATTCTACACTGAACAATAATGTAAACGCAACATGCAGCAATTTTATTTACCGACGTTACAGTTCATATGTGACCAACCAGCTCGATTTCCAATTTAGCGGGGGGTTACATTGCATATTAGAGACTCAGCGCTCGAAAATAGTATATCACACATTACAGTTGAGGAACAAGGGAAAGTAATTCTGGTTTGAAAGTTGATTAACTTGTAACCTCACTTTTGATAAAATGACCCTTGAATGTTTTGGTACACCTACTGGAGGGCTCTTTGTCTACTCCCATTCAGTATTGTTCACACCCTCTAAAGCTTTAGCCTCACCCATCTCTGTAAGGATTCACATATGAGGCTATGTACTAAACAACCAAACATTTCAAAACTAAAGGCTGGTTTATACTACAGGTGTTTCTGTAAATTTAATCTGGAGTGCCAGAGTGTGCTCTGGGCGTTCATAAACTCAGTGCGTTGTCAGTTTATCCGTTCATAAATTCATAGCGTTTCGCTCTATGAGCATTCAGAGTGCACACTGGACGCTCTGGCTGAGGAGTAGGGTTGATCCAAGCATTCTGACCAGTCAAGAACCCAAGCTAACTGGCTAATATTGGCAAGTTTGCTAGCTATTTCCAGACAAAACTCTCTAGAAAGGCAGGAACCTAGGAAGAAACCTAGAGAGGAACCAGGCTCTGAGGGGTGGCCAGTCTTTTTCTGGCTGTGCCGAGAGGAGATTATAACAGTACATGGCCAAGATGTTCAAATGTTCATAGATGACCAGCAGGGTCAAATAATAGTTCTGAGGCATGGTCCTAGGGCTGAGAGAGTGCTTAAATTCACACAGGACACCGGATAAGACTCCAGATATAACAGATTGACCCTAGCGCCCCCCTCAACACAAACTATTGCAGCATAATTACTGGAGGCGTCGGGAGACACTGTGGCCCCGTCCGACTATAACCCAGGACAGGGCCAACCAGGCAGGATATAACCCTACCTACTTTGCCAAAGCATAGCTCCCACACCACTAGAGGGATATCTTCAACCACTAACTTACTACCCTGAGACAAGGCTGAGTATACCCCACGAAGATCTCCCCCACTGCATGAACCCGAGTGGGGTGCCAACCCGGACAGGAAGATCACGTCAGTGACTCAACCCACTCAAGTGACGCACCCCTACTAGGGTCAGCATGGAAGAGCACTAGTAAGCCAGTGACTCAGCCCCCATAATAGGGTTAGAGGCAGAGAATCCCAGTGGAGAGAGGGGAACCGGCCAGGCAGAGACAGAAAGGGCGGTTCGTCTTGTGTCTGACCTCAGATAATTCTCTGGTTTTCGTTATTTTGTCCACGCTCATTGCGGTACACACAGTGACACAAAACAGGAGAATGAGTCCTTTTCTCTATTCAATCTGGTTCAATATGCACCTTCAACTCACAACAGGGGAGTTGAATTCCAAAGTAAATGATAATCACCTGCTTGAAATCGAAAATACTTCTAGACAGTGCCAATAATATTGTCTGGGCCATTTTAGGATTTCTTTCTGGAATTAGCTAAGATTTAGTAAATGATTCAGATTAGTTTGTCTTTGACAACTGCATACCGAAGATATACATATGTGGATACCAAAATATGTTTTAATTTCAACAGTCTTCTGGAAGAAATTGTGCATTATTTGAAAAAAGTGCAAGGGTTCATTATATTTGGCCGACTGTATATAACAATTAAAGAGCAACAGTAGAAATAGCAATAGCGAGACTATATACAGGGGGTACCGGTACAGAGTCAATGTGCTGAGGCACGGGTTAGTGAGGTTATATGTACATGTAGGCCTCCCAAGTGGTCTAAGGCACTGCATCTCAGTACTAGAGGTAACACTACAGACACCCTGGTTTGATTGCAGGCTGTATTACAACTGGCCGAGATTGGGAGTCCCTTAGGGCGGCACACAATTGGCCCAGCCTCGTCTGGGTTTGGCCGTCATTGTAAATAAGAATTTGTTCTTAACTGACTTGCCTAGTTAAATAAAATGTGAGTGACTATGCATAGATAATGAACAGAGAAGCAGCAGCGTGAAAGGGGGGGAGGGAACAATGCAAATCGTCTGAATAGCCATTTGATTAGCTGTTCAGGAGTATTATGTCTAGGGGGTAGAAGCTGTTTAGAAGCCTTTGGACCTAGACTTAGCGCTCCGGTACAGCTTGCCGTGTGGTAGCAGAGAGAACAGTCTATGACTAGGGAGGCTGGTGTCTTTGACAATTTTTTTGGGCCTTCCTCTGACACCGCCTGGTATAGAGGTCCTGGATGGCAGGAAGCTTGGCCCCATTGATGTACTGGGCCCCACGTACTACCTACTGTAGTGCCTACTAGCAGTTGCTATACCAGGCAGTGATGCAACCAGTCAGGATGCTCTCGATGGTGCAGCTGTAGAACTTATTGAGGATCTGAGGACCCATGCCAAATCTTTTCAGTCTACCGAGGGGAAATAGGCTTTGTCGTGCCCTCAGCAATAGGTCAGTTATTCTGCGCTTTGGCACATTCCAAGGTGAGTGCTCTGAAATCGTATTAGATAGACTGGTAAATTCGCTCTGGCTATCGACAGTTGTCACAGTTACATGAACATTCTATTGAAATGCATACATGCATAGTGTTTTGACATGTAGCTAGCTAGCTAAACAATGAACCACGGTCCCAACTCATAATGTTACTACCCTGCAAGAATCTGCAGGGAGCTAACCAACCAGGTTCAATGTTAGATAGCTAACATTAGGCTAGAACTAGCAATGCAAAAGGCTCTGAGATACAAGTGATATTACTCATCAGATCATACATGTAAAGTTAGCGAGCCGGCCAGCTAACACTAGCTAGCTAACAGTACACTAACTTGACATGAAAACAACTTTCTGACTAAATTATAAACGTATAATATCTGAAAATGTATCTAGTTAGACTCTTACTTGGATGGACACTTCTCCCTCTGTGTCACGGATGCCATGGTTGCCCTTATTTTGAAAATGTAATCAGGAGAAAGCTGTTTTATACATCCGAATTCTGGGTGTTCTCGTTTCGACTGCAGTCAAATACCAGAATTTTCTCCATCTCCTTAGCTATCATACTTTAATTCCACTGATTTCAATACTTGGTCCAATAGAAAGTGGAGAGCAACACTTACGCACTTCTACTACGTGATATGTTTCAAAAAATCCTTGTTAGAAAGGATTATCTACACATACTGACCAGCTCATGTTATAGACGGAAGCGTGCTACATGGCAGACCAATCCGAAATCATCTCTCGGCATGTCCAGTCCATTCATTATCTCAGCCAATCATGGTTAGTGGGAAGGTTGCTGCTCTTCCATGGCTAAACCAACTAGGCTCATAATTTAACATTTTTATTCGTATTTACTGGTGGCATAAAAGTTTGTTATTAAGGCATGTGAAAATTCACATGTTCCAGTAGGCATTTCTGCCAAAAACGCATTTTGATAAATAAAAAAAGTTAGTTTTCCTGTGACGTAGTGTTGCACGACATACACCTAGTTTCCTGAAACAAGTCACATGTATAAGGAAATCAGTCAATTGAAATGTTTTAATTGGCCGTGCGAAGTTGCTGGATATTGGTGGAAACTAACACGCTGTTGTACACGTAAATCCAGAGCATCCAAACATGCTCAATGGGTGACATGTCTCAGTATGCAGGCCATGGAAACACTGGGACATTTTCAGCAACTAGGAATTGTGTACAGAACCTTGCAACATGGGGCCGTGCATTATCATTCTGTGATGACAACGGCTGAATGGCACGACATTGAGCCTGAGGGTCTTGTCACGGTATATCTGTGCATTCAAATTGCCATCGATAAAATGCAATTGTGTTTGTTGTCCGTAGCTTATGCCTGCCCATACCATAACCCCACCACCCCCATGGGGCACTCTGTTCACAACTTTGACATCAGCAAACCACTCGCCTGCATGAGGCCATACATACTGTCCTGCGTTGTGCCTGGTACAATTGAAACCAGGATTCATCTGTGAAGAGCACACTTCTTCAGCGTGCCAGTGGCCATTAAAGGTGAACATTAGCCCACTGCACTGGATTACGACTTCGAAAGGTCCTGGTGATGACAACGAGCACGCAGATGAGCTTCCCAGAGAAGGTTTCTAACAGTTTCTATCAGCTGTCAAGGTGGCTGGTCTCAGACGATCCTGCAGATGAAGAAGCTGGATGTGGTGGTCCTGGGCTGGCATAGTTACACGTGGTCTGCGGTTATGAGGCCTGTTGGACATATACTGCCAAATTCTGTAAAACTACTTTAGAGGTGACTTATGGTAGAGAAATTAACTTATGGTTGAGAAATGATCTGGCAACCACTCTGGTGGACATTCATGCAGTCAACATGCCAATTGCACGCTCCCGCAACTTGAAACATCTGTGGCGTTGTGACAAAACTGTACATTTTAGTGGCCTTCAATTGTTCCCTGCATAAGGTGCACCTGTGTAATGGTCATGCTGTTTAATCAGCTTCTTGATATGCCACACCTGTCAAGTGGATGGATTATCTTGGCAAAGGAGAAATGCTCACTAACAGGGATGGAAAACTAATTTGTGCACAATTTCTGGGATGTTTTATTTCTGCTCATGAAATCTGGGACCAACACTTTAGATGTTTCATTTATATTTTTGTTCAGTGCACATTATTTCCAGTAGAGGGCAGTCAAAGCCAGGTTATGAGTTGTTTGCAGGCTGGATTATTATTATTTTTTAGGTGTAAACCTATTGTTTGATCATTACCCTTTCCCCCTCTCTTCTCCAGTTCCTGGAGGCTCTGATGGGCCCAGTGGAGTACTCATCTGTTCAGAGAATTACATCACCTACAAAAACTTTGGGGACCAGCCTGACATTCGCTGTCCCATCCCACGCAGGAGGGTGAGTTTATGTTATGTTTTATAAACGCGAAAACGGATTTCAAATAACTTGGCTAACAAGACATGGTCATACATGTTAACAGTTTGAATGTTTGTGTGGATCACAATTGATTTGATACCATCTGCACTGTGCCCTCAATTCTTTTTTTATTTTGCCTGAACACAGAATGACCTGGATGACCCTGAGCGAGGTATGATCTTCGTCTGCTCAGCCACCCACAAGACCAAATCCATGTTCTTCTTCCTGGCCCAGACGGAGCAGGGTGACATTTTCAAGGTCACCCTGGAGACCGATGAGGAGATGGTGAGGCCAGCAGGGTGCAGTCTGAAACAGGAACTGGGGGAGGGGGGGCAGAGGTGTTCATCTGATGTGTGGGAAATAGAACCGTGCTGTCGAGGTGATGAGTCTTCATGTCTCTTCTCTGACAAAAACATGGAGAGAGCATAAACACCTCTGATCTCAGCATGCACACACACTAACTCGGGTCAGTGTTCACATGATGGGATATTCTGTGATTCCTTCTATTTCAAATAAACGTTTGTATCCCCCAGGTTACAGAGATCAGGATGAAGTACTTCGACACCATACCTGTAGCCACATCCATGTGCGTGCTGAAGACCGGCTTCTTATTTGTGTCCTCGGAGTTTGGTAACCAGTAAGTCATTCATTACACTGTAATACCTCACACATCCCATCTATGTCCATGCCTCTTGCTCTCTTGTGTTCATTGCCTTCTCTCTTCTCTCTCTCTGCTAGTTACCTGTACCAGATAGCCCATCTGGGAGATGACGATGAAGAGCCAGAGTTCTCCTCTGCCATGCCCCTGGAGGAGGGAGATACCTTCTTCTTCCAGCCACGCCCCCTCAAGAACCTGGTGCTGGTGGACGAGCAGGAGAACCTCTCCCCCATAATGTCCTGCCAGGTGCGTGTGAATCTCTTTGTGTTGTATGTTTGGTGTGCGTGCAACGGTTTTAGCTTTTGATTCCTATGGATTATGTAGTGGATGAACTTAGTGAGAACACCTTTCCCTCTGTTCCACTGAACTGAATTGTAACAGCTTTAGCTGGGGTAGATGTGTTTTCCCACTATTTATAGCACAATTAACCTGATTTTGACTTTACTTGAATGCGAGCTATTTGGAGTACAAAGATTCTTGTCTTTTTGATTTTGTTTTTCAAAAAGTAGGATTTGCATTAACCCGCTGTCCCCACACACACACAGATTCTTCTGAAGTCTTTCGGCAAGGTTTGAGGAGAAGGATGTTGTCCTGTTGAAGTGATGAGTTTCTCATGTCTCTTCTGGCTAAATATTGTTAGGTTCTAATTATCAAGAGTAAGACCTCAACAGACACTGAAAGCTTAGACCAAGTTTATTCTTCCCAAAGGATCGACCAGTTGAACCGACAAAGACATGGTTACAATAGTGGTGGTATATGTATCCCACTGTGGGTGGAGTCTCCTCCTTGCTAAACATTGAATCTTTTTTTGCTATGCAGGAAACTAAGTGATAGGGGTAATAAATGGTTCCTTTTCCCTTAGAGACCTGTCCTCGACCCCCTTATCCACGCCTCTCCCCTTACCAGTACTGCCACGTGACTGTTTTCCATGCTCTCAGCCCCTCCCAAGCTTAATTGCACCCACCATAACCCTTCCTACAGACAACTCCTGGTGTAAATCCTGGGCTACGGCACCCCTCATGTCTCTATTAGAACTTATGATTCATAATAGTTAAAGCTCACAAATCCAAACCTATCAATGGAGAGTGTTTAACCACCTCTGATCTCAGCGTAAGAACGTGACACAGACACCACATGTGAGACTGCCTTGTTTACTTCTGGAGCTGTACTACTTGTTAAATTCTGTCCTCTGAGAATACATACGGATCTCTTACTCACCACTGGCTCCTTGTTCCACTCACCTCATCTGTTTCTCTCTCCCTGTGTAGATTGCTGACTTGGCTAATGAGGACACTCCTCAGCTGTATGTGGCCTGTGGCAGGGGACCCAAATCCACCCTCCGTGTCCTCAGACATGGACTGGAGGTATGTGTACTACTATTCCACCTCCCATTGCACATTCCCATCCCAGAAAGTGCTCACACACTCATTCTCTCAGTGTGGCACATGCCACAGTATTATTTGAACAATGATGACATTTTAACAAAGTCATGCGGATACTCACTCACATGCACACCGGAAACCAGAGTTGGGACAGAGTTTGGGTATTAAGTTTCTGGTGCTGTTGCTTTTCTCGCACACCAGCTCATGTTTGAAGTTTTTAAGAAGCTGGATGAGATGAAATCATGTCTCTGACAAAGCACCGGAGGGAGTGTGTATACCTCTGATCTCAGCAAACCTCAACATGTTAATGCAGAGGTAACAGACTGGTAAATGCTTAGGTTAGATTACAATGAAAGTCTGATCATTGATTGTTCCCTCCAGGTATCAGAGATGGCTGTGTCTGAGCTGCCCGGTAACCCCAATGCTGTGTGGACTGTGCGCCGACACATTGAAGGTGCTTGTTCTTTTTATTTTATTTTTTATAAATACATCAATGTTTTTAACTAGTTGCAGTTTGTTTTCCCTTCTACCTCATTACATTCCACTTCTGCAGTATTTGGTTGCAATTATTGTGTATGACATGGTTGTAAAGTGGCATTGTTTTAATCTTACTACTGTCAAGTCTCATGTTGTAGTCTGGCATCAGAGTGCATTCTGAGGAAAAGTCACTCGGCCAGACTATTCCCAGAAGTCATGTGATTTCAGAGATTTTTCCTGTCATGGTATAGTGCAGTGGCCTAGTTCCACTGCAGCTGCCTGGTAGATAGAGGCCTGGCTTCACTTTCACTCTGGCATTCATCCATTACACACATCACTTGGCTCATCCAACTGGTTAGCCTGCACAAGTCAGACATTGTAACTTCTACACACTGGGTTACGGACGTAGATTTCAAGATTGTGATGCCATGCTCTAGGTTAGTGAAAAACCAAAATAAGGGTATGAGATTGATTGATCTTCATGTACCAGATTAGGGCACATTCCTCTGAAGTCTCATGGCAGGGTTTGTTGTGCTGTTGAAGTGATGAGTTTGTCATGTCTCTTCTCTGACAGAAATATCAATGGAGAGAGTTTAAAACACCTGATCTCAGCATTATACATACTTTGTGAATAAATAAACTCAGAAAAAACAAATGTCCCTGTAATAATCAAAATAACTTCACCGATTTTCATTGTAAAGGGTTTAAACACTGTTTCCCATGCTTGTTCAATGAATCACAAACAATTAATGAACATGCACCTGTGGAATGGTCGTTAACTTCTTATGGTATAGGGGACGCTTGCGTCCCACTTGGCCAAAAGCCAGGGAAATGCAGCGCGGCAAATTCAAATAAAATGATATAAAAATCAAACTTTCATTAAATCACATGTAAGATACTAAATTAAAGCTACACTCGTTGTGAATCCAGCCAACATGTCAGATTTTAAAAAGGCTTTTCGGCGAAAGCATAAGAAGCTATTATCTGATGATAGCACAACCGTAAACAAAGAGGGTAGCATATTTCAACCCTGCAGGTGCTACACAAAACGCAGAAATAAAATATAAAACATGCCTTTGACGAGCTTCTTTTGTTGGCACTCCAGTATGTCCCATAAACATCACAATTGGTATTTTTGTTCGATTAATTCCGTCCATATATATCCTAAATGTCCATTTATTTGGCGCGTTTAATCCAGAAAAAAACAGCTTCCAAATTGCGCAACGTCACTACAAAATATTTCAAAAGTTGCCTGTAAACTTTGCCAAAACATTTAAAACTACTTTCGTAATACAACGTTAGGTATTTTTAAACGTTAATAATCGATCAAATTGAAGACGAGTCTATCTGTGTTCAATACAGGAAGACAACAAACCAAGCTACTTTTCAAGTCTTGCGCAACTCTCAACAGTGTTACAAGTTCCTAAGAAATATCGTTTTCCAATGAGAACTCACTGAACGGACAGACCTAAAAAAAAAGAATCTGAACGGTTAGTCCTTGGGGTTTTGCCTGCTACATAAGTTATGTTATACTCCCAGACATGATTCAAACAGTTTTAGAAACTTCAGAGTGTTCTATCCAAATCTACTAATAATATACATATCTTATATTCTTGGCATGAGTAGCAGGCAGTTGAAATTGGGCACGCTATTTATCCAAAAGTGAAAATGCTGCCCCCTATACCTTAAGAAGTTAAGACACTAACAGCTTACAGACGGTAGGCAATTAAGGTCACAGTTATGAAAACCTAGGACACTAAAGAGGTCTTTCTATTGACTCTGGAAACCACCAAAAGAAAGATTCCCAGGGTCCCTGCTCGTCTGCGTGAATGTGCCTTAGGCATGCAGATGTGGCCAGGGGAATATGTCCGTACTGAGAGACGCCTAAGACAGCGCTGCAGGTAGACAGGACGGACCACGTGTAACAACACCTGCACAGGATCGGTACACCCGAGCATCACACCTGTGGGACAGGTACAGAATGGCAACAACAACTTCCTGGGTTACACCAGGAACACACAATCCCTCCATCAGTGCTCAGACTGTCCGCAATCGGCTGAGAGAGGCTGGACTAAGGGCTTGTAGGCCTGTTGTAAGGCAGGTCCTCACTAGACATCACCGGCAACAATGTCTCCTATGGGCACAAACCCACCGTCGCTGGACCAGACAGGACTGGCAAAAAGTGCTCTTCACTGATGAGTCGCGGTTTTGTCTCACCAGGGGTGATGGTCGGATTCGCGTTTATCATTGAAGGAATAAGCGTTACACCGAGGCCTGTACTCTGGAGCGGGATCGAGGTGGAGGGTCCGTCATGGTCTGGGGCAGTGTGTCACAGCATCATCGGACTGAGCTTGTCATTGCAGGCAATCTCAACGCTGTGCGTTACAGGAAAGACATCCTCCTCCCTCGTGTGGTACCCTTCCTGCAGGCTCATCCTGACATGACCCTCCAGCATGACAATGCCACCAGCCATACTGCTCGCTCTGTGCGTGATTTCCTGCAAGACAGGAATGTCAGTGTTCTGCCATGGCCAGCGAAGAGCCCGGATCTCAATCCCATTGAGCACGTCTGGGACCTGTTGGATCGGAGGGTGAGGGCTGGGGCAATTCCCCCCAGAAATGTCCGGGAACTTGCAGGTGCCTTGGTGCAAGAACTGGCAAATCTGGTGCAGTCCATGAGGAGGAGATGCACTGCAGTACTTAATGCAGCTGGTGGCCACACCAGATACTGACTGTTACTTTTGATCCCCCCCACCCCTTTGTTCAGGGACACATCATTTCATGTACGTTTGTCACATATCTGTGGAACTTGTTCAATTTATGTCTGTTGTTGAATCTTGTTATGTTCATACAAATATTTACACATGCTGAGTTTGCCGAAAATAAACACAGTTGACAGTGAGAGGACGTTTCTTTTTTTGTTGAGTTTAAATGTAGTTGATGATTTTGATGAATTGCTTCATGTATCAGATTAACACTAACCACAGGTTTATTGAATATAAGGAAGGGTCCAGAAATCCCCTCCGTGTGAAATTCCTACTCATTGAAACACCTCTCCTCCTCCAGATGAGTTTGACGCGTACATCATCGTTTCCTTCGTCAACGCCACCCTGGTTCTGTCTATCGGTGAGACCGTAGAGGAAGTGACAGACTCTGGCTTTCTGGGGACCACCCCCACCCTCTCCTGCTCTCTGCTCGGGGAGGATGCTCTGGTGCAGGTCAGTCACCCACACTACACACGCCTCTCACAGAGGCCTGAACATGCACCTTCTGTTCTGGAGGGAATACAATGCTGATGGTGAAAGTGAAATGAAGATCAAGTGTATGACAGATTTAATATTGTTGTTGAAGTGATGAGTCTTCATGTCCTCTGACATTACAATGGAGAGAGCTTGAACACTGATCTCAGCACTATTCACAAACATTAGACACCCTGACCAGGCCTCTTCCCCAGCCCTGTGTAAACTGAATAACTCTATTGTACAGGTGTATCCTGATGGGATCCGTCACATCCGTGCTGATAAGCGTGTGAATGAGTGGAAGACTCCAGGGAAGAAGACCATTGTGCGCTGCGCAGTCAACCAGAGGCAGGTGGTTATCGCTCTGACCGGAGGAGAGCTGGTCTACTTTGAGATGGACCCTGTGAGTATACTTTCAACCCCTGGGTGTCTATTTTCTCAGCCAGTTTTATCTGCTTTTTGCAAATATCCAGAAGTCTCTCCTGCTCAGTGTAAAGGTTATTTTTCTTCTGACAGTATAAATGTTTATGATAACCTTCCCCTCTGTCTCCCCCAGTCTGGCCAGCTGAATGAGTACACAGAGAGGAAGGAGATGTCAGCTGACGTGGTGTGTATGAGCTTGGCCAATGTCCCCCCTGGCGAGCAGCGCTCCCGTTTCCTGGCGGTGGGGCTGGTGGACAACACCGTCCGCATCATCTCACTGGACCCCTCGGTACGACTCTCACCGTACTTTGTGGCCCGTGCGATCTGTTTGTCCATTTGTTTAGAATGGATCTGATTCATACTGACTGCTCTGCGAGTTGGTAACAAGCACCACATGTTCTTGGACAATTGCAAGGAAACTCTTCTAGAGCCCGTTTACTCTGCGCAAGTTTTTTTTATATTTTTTTTTGCAATTACAGCCAGGGTGAAAAAACTAAGTTGAAATCCAAATAACACTGTGCCATTGTGGATATCTTTCTTTTTAACATGCGTTTATCTCTCAAAGCTGTGTTTGTAGCCACTAACCCCTCTGTGTTTGTGGTGTAGGACTGTCTCCAGCCCCTCAGTATGCAGGCCCTGCCTGCCCAGCCTGAGTCTCTGTGTATAGTGGAGATGGGAGGAGTGGAGAAGGAAGATGAGCTAGGAGTGAAGGGCACTGTCGGCTTTCTCTACCTCAACATCGGACTGCAGGTAAAATACACTATGACCAAAAGCTTGACGAACATCTCATTCCAAAATAATGGTCGTCCTTAATATGGACTTGGTCCCCCTTTGCTGCTGTGACAGCCTCCACTCTTCTGAAAAGGCTTTCCACTAGATGTTGGAACATTGCTGTGTGGACTTGCTTCCAATTCATCCCAAAGGTGTCCGATGGGGTTGAGGTCAGGGGTCTGTGCAGGCCAGTCCCGTTCTTCCACACCAATCTTGACAAACCATTTCTGTATGGACAATGCATTGGTGCATAGTCATGCTTATACAGTAAAGGGCTCGTCAGAACAGAAATTACAAGAGTATGTTATAATGCTGTTATTGCATCAAATGGGTGTTTTATGGAACAGAATAAGGGGTTGTTAGAATGCTCATCTGTGTGTTCTACTGAGGATGTCCCTCTGGGAGATTTACAATGCCTTTGGGTAATACTGCATTCCAGAGCATGAGTTAATGTTTCTGTACTGGGGTACCAGGGGGAGATGACTCCGGTGCCAGACCCTGGTCTCCACACAATGAGATACTTATAATTCACAGCAGACAGTATCTTTCATACTAATCTTAACCTAATGACCATTCCATAAATCTGTTTGTCATGTAGCCTGAAAGGGGTGAATCTTGGCAATAAAAGACCTTTGTGTTTTTGACTCTGGGCTCTGAATTGATTCGTTGACCAGCCATTATTAACGTGGAGCACTCAATCGATTCACTTTATATGTGTGTGTTGTATTGACCTGCTCCCTTATTAACAAGTTAGTAAAGATTTAGTTGAAGTATAACTCTGACCTCTTGTGATAAGTTTGTTTCTCCTCATTTGATAGTAAAGAAATTAACCACCACAGGCCTTCCCCAAACTTGCAACGGTCCATTTCTGTGAGCCTGTGTGGCCTACAAGTCAGCGGCTGAGCGGTTGTTTGTCCTAGACGTTTCCACTTGACAATAACAGTACAGTTGTTCCAGGGCAGAAATATCACAAACTGACTGGAAAGGTGGCATCCTATAACGTTGCCACGTTGAAAGTCACTGAGCTTTTCACGAAAGCCATTATACTGCCAATGTTTGTCTATGGCTGTGTGCTCGACTTTATACACCTGTCAGCAACAGGCCAAGCCGAATCCACTCATTTGAAGGGGTGTCCACATACTTTTGTCTGTATATCGTGTATATGTCCTCTGTGTTGAGGAAGCATTTGAGTAGAGGGATATTGTGGTGCTGTTGAAGTGATGAGTTTTCTCATGTCTCTTTTCTGACAAATAATGGAGAGAGTTTAAAACACCTCTGATCTCAGCATACAGTATATATATATACACACCTACATTATCTGTTACTGCATGTTTACTTCTGCCACTGTATTACTTGATATTTTGTGCTCTGTTGGAAGACGTACTAGAGCTTTTATTTGTGACGTTAACATGTCTGTCTTTCCCCAGAATGGTGTGTTGCTCAGGACCGTGCTGGACCCAGTGACTGGAGACCTGTCTGATACTCGTACTCGGTACTTGGGGTCGCGACCTGTGAAGCTCTTCCGCGTCAGGATGCAGGGACAGGAAGCTGTAAGTGAAATCCTATTAGTTGGTGTGTTTTTGCAGCTTTATTGAGCTGAAACATAACATTGAGGCTGTGTGTATTTGTATCCTCTCTGACCTCTCCATCTCTTTCAGGTGTTGGCCATGTCGAGTCGCTCCTGGCTGAGTTATTCCTACCAGTCCCGATTCCATCTGACGCCCCTGTCCTATGAGACGCTGGAATATGCCTCTGGCTTCGCCTCTGAACAGTGTCCAGAGGGCATTGTGGCAATCTCTACCAACACCCTGAGGTGTGTACACACACACACAAACACAGAGAGAACTAAAGTAAACATCTGCACTGAGTGTACAAAACATTAGGAACACCTGCTCTTTCCATTACATAAACTGACCAGGTGAATCCAGGTGAAAGCTATGATCCCTTATTGATGTCACTTGTTAAATCCACTTCAATCAGTGTAGATGAGGGGGAGGAGAAGGGTAAAAGAAGGATATTTAAGCCTTGAGACATGGATTGTGTGTGTGTGTGTGTGTGTGTGTCATTGATGGTGAATGGGCAAGACAAAATATTTAAGTGCCTTTGAATGGGTTATGGTAGTGGGTGTTTTTTTTATAGCACTTTTCTAAAACCCGAAGAGGATTAATTGAAGGCAGGGTTTGAGGCGAGGGGTGTTATGCTGTTGACGTGATGAGTTTCTCATGTCTCTGACAGAATAATGGAGAGAGCATTAAACATCTCTGATGAATTGAGGCTGTTCTGAGGGCTAAATTAGGGCAACTCAATATTAGGAAGGTATCCTTAATATTTTGTGTACACTCTGTGTCGATTGAGGAAATGTCTTTGACAAGGCTTGACGGTAGAGCAGTTATGCTGTTGAAGTGATGAGTCTTCATGTCTCTTCTCTGACAAACCAATGGAGAGAGTGTAAACATCTCTGATCTCAGCATATACACAGATCACATCTCATTTTCTCTCATTCACCCTCAACCATCCTCATTTTCAATTATAACACTGATATTTAACTTATGTTATGTTCCATTTACTTTTTGAAATGTTATTTCTGTTCCCATTATGGCTTAGTTGTGGCATGGCACACCTGTTACGTGGTACACATCTTCTGACACTGCCTTTGTCTCCCTCTTAGGATTCTGGCCTTGGAGAAGCTGGGTGCCGTGTTCAACCAGGTGGCCTTCCCCCTGCAGTACACACCTCGCAAGTTTGTCATTCACCCAGAGACAAACAACCTGATACTCATAGAGACTGATCACAATGCCTACACAGAGGCCACCAAGGCCCAGCGCAAGCAGCAGATGGCAGAGGTATGGTTCTGTTCTGACTGAGAGGGCTGAGGTTATGTGTTGTACACCCAGGCCGTGTAGGTTGTGTGGGCTGATATTATGAAAGTGTAGATATAAGAACTTCAATATAAATCATTTACAATTTTTTTTTTATAGCACTTTTCTAAAAACCCAAAGAGGATTAATTGAAGGCAGGGTTTGAGGCAAGGGGTGTTATGCTGTTGATGTGATGAGTTTCTCATGTCTCTTCTCTGACAGAATAATGGAGAGAGCATTAAACATCTCTGATCTCAGCATATATACAGAGATTACACACACAGTGTAGATTGACATGGGGAATTAGACTAATACTTTGCTTACACTTATGTAGATATCTCTCACACCCTTCTCCCTTCCTTTCTTTCTCTCTGTTTGTAACTGACGCTGACACCACTTCTGTGTTGTTCCCTTCTATAGGAGATGGTTGAGGCAGCTGGTGAGGATGAGAGGGAGCTGGCAGCAGAGATGGCTGCTGCCTTCCTCAATGAGAACCTGCCAGAGGCCATCTTTGGGGCGCCCAAGGCCGGGTCTGGCCAGTGGGCCTCTCTGGTGCGTCTGGTCAACCCCATCCAGGGAACCACTCTGGACCTTGTCCAACTGGAGCAGAATGAGGCTGCCTTTAGGTGAGGACAGGATGGATGAATGGGAAAGAGCTCCCCGGCTTGTAGTCCTAAAAAATGAAATGAATGAATTCTAGTTCGTTCAGCCATTCCTATGGGGGAAATTAATGGGGGGGAAATGGGGTTTTGGGATAAACGCCAAAATAAGGTCAGATCTTATATGTTTTGTTCTATGAGATAATGTTATGGCCCTATAAAATCCGCGCTGCAAAAAACAGCCGGAATCACAGAATCCTGACATTTAAACAGAATTCAACAACATACATTTTTTTATTGAAGTTAATAGGAAATCAACTTATGAGAAAATTAATTAATTAGCCCAAGTTAAACATAAGACATGAGGAAAATGCATCATGAACCATATACGAGTAAAGTCATATTGTATTTAAAAAAAATGTTTTTAAACATCTGTGATGGATGCAGTCAAACAATTTGTTTGTTTGACATGGTGGGATCTTTTGTGTTTAAAAAAAATCATTATGCGGGAAATGGCAGTGGAAACGCCTTTATGTGCAATGTTAAGGTTGTAATAACCATATCAAAGTACATTTGGAGTCATGCGATGATATGTTGTGTGGTCCTCCCACTACCACTCGGGAAACCATGCAGTTTATTAGGCTACAAATGAATTAAGTTATGAACTTCACAGGGTGGTGAAAGTGCACAGTGTCGAGCTTGATGCTTCTTTCCAAAAAAATATTGAGGGTCTTATTCTGGTGACATGATGATCAATACTTGGCTGCATTTTGACAAAGAAAAAATGTTCTTGCTCCTATCCCCGGTAATCTACTTTTGGTATTTGGTATTTTATTAGGATCCCCATTAGTTGTTGCAAAAGCAGCAGCTACTCTTCCTGGGGTCCACATGAAACATGACACAATACAGAACATTAATAGACAAGAACAGCTCAAGGACAGAACTACATCAAAAATAAATAAAAGGCACACGTAGCCTACATATCAATACCAATACATACACACAAACTATCTAGGTCAAATAGGGGAGAGGTGTTGAGCCGTGAGGTGTTGCTTTATATGTTTTCTGAAACCAGGTTTGCTGTTCAATTGAGCAATATGAGATGGAACGGAGTTCCATACAATAATGGCTCTATAATACTGTACGCTTTCTTGAATTTGTTCTGGATTTGGTGATGGTGAAAAGACCCCTGGTGGCATTTCTGGTGGGGTAAGTGTATGTGTCAGAGCTGTGTGTAAGTTGTCTATGTAAACAATTTGGGATTTAACACATCGTTTCTTATAAAAAGAAGATGCAGTCAGTCTTTCCTCATCTCTTAGCCAAGAGAGACTGGCATGCCTAGAATTTATATCCGCCTTCAGATTATGAAGAGCAAGACGTGCCGCAATGAAGAGTAAGACGTACCACTCTGTTCTGGGCCAGCTGTAGCTTAAACTTCTTCATTTTAATACATTTTGTCCTTTCTCTTGCATTTCAAAGATGATGGTACAAAAAAATACAAAAGAAAGGTTTTCTTCCTTTGTATTATCTTTTACCAGATCTACTGTGTGTTATATTCTCCTACATTCCTTTCACATTTCCACAAACTTTAAAGTGTTTCCTTTCAAATGGTACCAATAATATGCATATCCTTGCTTCTGGGCCTGAGCTACAGGCAGTTAGATTTGGGCATGTCATTTAGGGAATTTTTTTTATAAAAAATTAAATAAAAGGGTTTTAACTAGATCTTTCTTTGCAGCACTTGACCACACGACTGGACAATAATCAAGATATGAATAACCTCGTCATGTAGACTAGACAACCCGCACAACTTACCTGCACTGTGTCTGCCAGCTGTTGGCTTGAGTGTAGGTGCCAAGACCGGAGTGGCACATTTTTCTATTTAACTGACAAAAATGCGATGAATAAGCATTGAACATTAGATTTTTATTCAGTACATGAAAACTTAAGAGAAATTGTGTTTCGTGGGCACTACGTCATCACACACTGATTTGTATCCACAATAAGTCCATTTGGCGGAAATGCGGATTCTATAATATTTCCATGAAAATCACCAATTGGATGGAAACCTAGCTACTGATTCATATATTCCTGGAACTTCCTGAAGCAGCACAGGAATGCCTGTCTCTGTGTGCTGCTGGTAGATGGAAATAATTTCCCAAAAACCATATCAATTTAATGTTAACTACAAAATAACATTCATGTATTTATGTATGCCTACCTGACAGAATGTGTATTTGCATCAATCAAGTGGCAATTTATTTAGAAAAATCTGCAATCACATGAGCGCTACAGAAACACTGCTAACCAAACAAGGTTTCTGGCTACACTTGCATTAAAGGATAACTGCACCCACATTTCTAAATTTCTTAGATTTTCCCAGACCACCAAAGTGGACTCCTGATGTGGTTAAAGCATTGTTGTGGACTTAACATCCAATTGAGTTGTTTTTCAATTAAACAGGTGTGATTTTGAGAGCAAAAACCCAGGGAGAAACAGAAACCCGGAAAAGCCAAATCGGGGGAAAAAACAACAAACAGGATCAGGCAAAAAATATAACTGATTTTATAATGCCCTATAATATCAGTCAGATTACATGACCTTTATGAATTATGAAGCCATTGTGCTTTATGTGCTTGTTTTGATTTACATAAATGTTTCAAAATGTACAAGTGATGTTTGCTGATGAAGATCTTATAGAACAAAATGTATAACATCTCCTAAGCCTGTGTTTAACACAAACCTTATTTTCGGTGTTTGTCCCCCAAAAAATGAAGTTCTCCATAGGCTTTGGTCATCAAGCCATAACGGAGTTAGCCTGCGTTAGACGTTATTGCTCTCTGTAGGGTCACTAGAGAGATGTTATTATTGGCTCTGCTGGTTTTCCTGTTCAAATGACCAGCTCTTATGAAATTACACAGAGAAAATCTTAACTGTCATTTAAGGCAGGGTTTGAGGAGAGTGAAGTTGTGCTATTGAAGTGATGAATCTTCATGTCTCTTCTTGATTTAGTAATAATGGAGAGTGCTTTAAACACCTAATCTTAGCATTTAACACAGTTCACACGCAAAAGGTAGAGATTGAAACTGGGAATAATACTTATCCCTTCCCGCTCTCCTACTTTGCCTTTGTGTTCTGTCCCTGCAGTGTGACTGTTTGTCGGTTTGCCAGCGGAGGTGATGACTGGTATGTGCTGGTTGGGGTGGCCCGGGACATGATCCTTAACCCCCGCTCTGTGGGAGGCGGTTTTATCTACACCTATCGGCTGGGAGGGGGAGGGGACAAACTGGAGTTTATGCACAAGGTGAGTGAGTGACAGAGGATATGACTAATCCAGTGGTTTCCTGGTCTTGTTGACCACAGCTATGTGCACAGGAATTCCCCGGCTGTTATTTCTGAATGGTCATAATTGCCATTTGAGAGTCAGAGTACTCTTTCTTGTTTCCACCCCTCCCCTTTACCCAAGCCCCTGAGGGACAATGGTGACTTTGTTGACGCATTCTGACTTTCTGTCCCTTTTCCAGTCTCAGCGGGTCTTATCAGTATTTTATGCTTTACATTTTTTATTTAACCATTTAACCAGGCAAGTCAACAAGGAACAAATTCTTGTTCAAAGGGGTGTGATTTTGAGAGCAAACCCCTGGAAAAAAAAATGGAGGGAAGGGGAAACCTGGAAAAACAAAACCGAGAGAACTGAAATTTAATAGGCCCTGTAATATGTAATTTAACATTACCTTTTTGAATTATGAAGCCTTTGTCACATGCCAAGCACAAGGCCTGTGATACATTTCTATCCTGCCTTCGTAATTTGTAAGTCGCTCTGGATAAGAGCGTCTGCTAAATGACTTAAATGTAAATGTAATGTAAATGTAATGATTTGGGTTGTCAATTTAATTCTGGCCCGCTTCCATGGCCTGCCAGAACAGCTTCAATGCGCCTTGGCATAGATTCTACAAGTGGACCTAAATCATGCCAGGAAAAAGCAAACCCACACCTTAACATATACTTTGTATCCCTCGTTTACTGAAGTGTTTCCTTTGTTTTGGCAGTTGCCGGTATGTCTATATTCGGGTAGGCCGCAGTTTGGGCAGCATGCGTGTCAAATACAGGTTGTCGGTTGTGGCCATAGACACATAATCCAAAAGGGTTTTGTAACCTCTTACACTGGAAATGTGATTGTTAAATTGATGGAAACAATAGCAATGGATGCCAGTCCTGTCTTGAATAGGAACTGACATCTAGGGTTGCAAATGGTCTGAAATTTTCAATGGGATGTTAAGCCCTGGAATTTGGGGGATTTTGCTTAAATTCCTCAAAAAGTTAGCTTATAACAGTGAACCTTTTTTTGTGGGATACACAAGGCAAGGTCTTGTGGCATATGTTGGTTCAACTATCCCCAATGCAATGGAATTGCAACCCTCTGCATGCACAGTGCATTCTCCCATCACATGTACAGCTGAATCTCAAGATCTTGCACACTAATGAGATACTATTGAGCCCACACTACTACACTGTCTGACCAAGTACTACATGCTTTCTGGTAAATTTTGATTGCAATACTGGGTGGGGAGAATATATTTTATAACTTACATGCTTTTTTGTTAACTACTAAATAGTAGCCTACAGCAAAGTGTTTAAATAATTTCTAACTTGTTAACCATTTTTGGTTAGTTTTTGCAACCATATGGGTTTTAGCTTGCTTGAGTCTGCTAACTGAGGAGTGTTAATTCACCTGGTTCCATGTTTCATTTTAAAAATGTATCTTACAAAGGAGTTGTTCAATCTAACTGCTTAACTATTTGTCTGTACATGGAATTGTTTTTGGGGTTTTCTAATCTTTACAGGAAAATGCCACGGGCAATATCTGATGTGTGGAGACATTTCACTGCAGCTAATGTAGAAGGAAAAGCTGTATATTTGCAAATACTGTGCCAAATCATATGTGAAGAATGCAGCAAAGATGCAGAATCAAATGGCCAAGTACATACATTTCCCTCAGCGCTCACAACAAGCAACCTCTGACAAAAGTCCCTCTACTTCTATTCGAGGTGAAAATGATAAATCAGACAACTTGTCGATAACAACAGCTCATGGTACTCCTGGAATTTTTTTGACTCGATGGAGGAATGTAGTCAGGGAAATGATTGTCTTGCTCGAGCTGTGTATGCATCTGGTTCAACTCTGATTTTCACAGGCAATGTCTATTGGAAGAGGTTTCTGAATGTTCTTCGCCCAGCATACACCCCTCTAACCAGACATGCTTTATCTACTCATTTGCTGGATGCGGAGTACAACAGAGTTAAAGCAAATCATAGAGAAAGCAGACTATTGCAATCATCTCTGATGGATGGTAGAATGTTCGTGGGCAAGGAATAATGAACTACATCATCTCCACCCCTCAACCAGTATTCTACAAGAGTACAGACACGGGACAACCGACACATCGGTCTCTACATTGCAGAAGAGCTGAAGGCAGTCATCAATGACCTTGGTCCACAGAAGGTATTTGCACTGGTGACAAACAATGCTATGAACATGAAGGCTGCTTGGTCTAAAGTGGAGGAGTCCTACCCTCATGTCACACCCATTGGCTGTGCTGCTCATGCATTGAATCTGCTACTCAAGGACATCATGGCACTACAAGTGAGCCAAGGAAATGGTTAGGTATGTGAAGTTATAGCAGCAATCTACCTCACCAAGCAAAGTGAGAAGAATAAGAGCACCACATTGAAGCTGCACAGCAACACCCTTTGGGGTGGTGTTGTCATCATGTTTGACGTCTCATGAAGGGGAAGGAGTCTCGAAGAAATGGCCATATCACAGTCTGCCGATATGCAGAGCCATCAAGAGGATCTCCTGGATTATGTATTTTGGGAGAGAGTGGTAAGCAGCATGAAACCAATAGCAGTAGCCATTGCACGGATTGAGGGAGACAATGCCATCCTTTCAGATGTTCAGGCTCTGCTTGCAGATGTAAGAGAAGTAATCTGTACTGCCCTGCCCACTTCACTGTTGTTCCAAGCAGAGTTCTGAAATGCATCAAAAGTGTGAAGACTTCTGCCTGAAGCCCATACACGCCGCAGCGTACATGTCGGACCCAAAGTATGCTGGCAAGAGCATCCTGTTTGGTGCAGAGATCAACAAGGCCTATGGTGTCATCAATACCATGTCTCGCCACCTTGGCCTGAATAAGGGAAAGGTTCTTGGCAGTCTGGCAAAGTACACTTTCAAGCAAGGGCTTTGGGATGGAGATGCAATATTGCAGTCATGCCAACATATCTCATCAGCCACATTGTGGATCTGATGCTCTTTCCCCTATTGCCTCCATCATCCTCCAATTCCCACCAACATGAGCCTCCTCAGAGCGCAACTGGTCCTTGTTTGGGAACACATACACAAAGGCACGCAACAGGCTGACCAATACAAGGGTTGAGAAATTGGTGACCATCTGTGCAAATGCGAGGCTTTTTGAGGCTCAACAACAAGCCATTCTCAACTAGATTGGAAAGTGACAGTGAAGATGAGGCCTCAGAGTCTGATGTTCAAGCGGAGTGCATTGAGGAGGTCCAGGGAGAAGACATGGAAGCCTGAGCGGAAGACAACCACAGCTTTAATTTCTAGACTATAATTTTACAGATGTATGTTGAAAATGTTTTTAGGAGATGCGATGGATCATTCAATATTCCCTTTTGTTATTCGGTGAAATCATCCCATGTGAAGAGTCAACTCATTTAATTCAAGTTCAAGTCATAACTAAATAGTTTTTAAAATTTCTATTGGAAGGCCTCCCGGGTGGCGCAGTGGTTAAGGGCGCTGTACTGCAGCGCCAGCTGTGCCATCAGAGTCCCTGGGTTCGCGCCCAGGCTCTGTCATATTTATATATATATTTATATATATTTTTATATATATTTTTATATATATTTATATATATATATATATATGTATATATATATTATGTATATATATATATATATATATATATATATATATTATGTATGTGTGTATATATATATATATGACAGAGCCTGGTCGCGAACCCAGGGACACATATATATACATACATACATACTTATTTTCCACCATAATTTGCAAATAAATTCATTAAAAATCCTACAGTGTGATTTTCTGTTTTTTTTCTCATTTTCTCTGTCATAGTTGAAGTGTACCTATGATGAAAATTACAGGCCTCATATGTTTTAAGTGGGAGAACTTGCACAATTGGTGGCTGACTAAATACTTTTTTGCCCCACTGTATATATATATTTCTTCATAATATCATACAAGCTGTGTGTCGCTTTATTGGTCTGGGCTGTTTGAATTGAAGACCAGATTGATCGCAGTTTGTCAGTCGGAGTAGCCAGTCGTTTGGTCATTTGTGTGGTTTTAAAAAAAAAGATAAAGCTAATGTCTTCTGTCATGGAAAGGACATAGAATTACGTAAAAATCAGTTTTTAAAGGGCTGAAATTTGTCAGGTCCTGCTAAATTATGTTACCCATGTGTGGAAATCCGAAATAATAATCTGCTCAACTGTAGCCTACATTAAATGTAATCTAGTTACTAGATAAAGGATTTACAAGCAGGTATAAATTGACGGCTGAGTCATCTATTTTATGAAACTACAGCCGGATGCGCTGCTATTGTGTGTCCCGTTTACCGCACGCAGCGGAGGGAAATTGTACAGACCCATACCACAGTCCTCGCTGGGCTATTAAAAGTTTGCTGCCTGGCTTCTATTTTTAAAGCTTGATAACGAATTTCAAAAAAACAACCTGCAACAAAACACCATGCGGAGGAGAAACAAGCATGCCTATTACAGCAACATTTGAGCAGTAGCATAGGCTGGCTACTCAACTATAAGACATTTGAAGTGCACCATACAGCAATGCTGATTTCAACCGCACCGGTGATTCATGCAGTGCAAAACAAATATTAATATTACAACAACCTATCTATGTTTTTGTTATTTGTAGTTAATACTTTTTTTTGCAGCATATTATGCACATTTGCAAGCATAGCAGCAAAGGCTGGACCAATATTATTGATCTATTTTGTTTTTATGTTTAATGCTATGTACATCAAGGGCCATATTATTTCTATTAAAACTACGAATTCGTGTTTACCACAGACATTATTTTCGGGATGGTCATAATTGCCCTTTGAGAGTCATTCATCATTCTTACCCCCCTCCTTTACCCAACTCCCTGAGGGACAATGGTGACTCTGTTGGAGCCGGCTGCCCTTTTCCAGTCTGTGGGTCTTATAAGTATTCTAGAGTCTATTAAGGAATTCATATTTACGGTGTTGGCAGGGCAAGAGGAAAAATGTTGTGCTAAATAGAGGATACTTAAAATGGCCTTATACATAAGAATGTTTGCGCCTGCATTTTGCTAGTGATGTCCACCCGACAACACTGTTGATCACAATGGTGAGTTGGACATTTCTGATTGTTGACAAAACGAAAGGCTGCATGATACAGTTAAGAGCCTTCAGTGTAGAGCAACACAGAGAAAAGTACAACAAATCACCTATTTTCTGTCTGGAAGGAAAAAACAGCTTTGTGCCGGTAATAAAACCCAATACGCAGCTTGAGTTCCCTGACAAGGTTCTCTAGATGGGTGGTGAAGCTCAACTTCTCATCCACCCAAACTCAAAGAAATGTGTATGCTTTGACATGCTCTACAGAATGTCCTTTCAGGGTAGTATGTTACTGACCTTTACGATCAATTGTTGACATGGTAAAGGAATGTTGTTTTGACAGACTCCAGTGGAGGACGTTCCTCTGGCAATCGCTCCATTCCAGGGCCGTGTGCTGGTGGGCGTTGGCAAACTGCTGCGCATCTATGACCTGGGCAAGAAGAAGCTGCTCCGGAAGTGTGAGAACAAGGTGAGACGGGAGCTTGACGTTACAAACACACACAAGGATGTATAAAAAACTATTGACTCTACTGTGTAAACACAAGACCAGACGGCAGTGTGGTAAGTGGCTGGTTAGGAAGGCTAACAAGCTCTCAGACCAGGAAGTGTCAACGGGTCAGATTGATGCTCCTGCGACTGTCTTTTGTAATTGCACCACTTTACTTTCTCTGTTACAAAGTGGGATTCAAATCGATATAATTATCATTTTTTTGTCAGCGATCTAGACAAAATACTCTGTCAAAGTGCTCTCAATTCACTTGTATTTATCGATGTTTTTATCGATTGTAGGGCTGTAGCCACAGAATTCTCGTCGTTTTCAACCATCAATCACAACCTTTTCAGCTGGCAAAATACAGCCAATGGCGCACATGCCGCCTCTCGTCACAGCTGCTTCAACAAACTGCGTCAATCACTCCCACACAGCTAGCAAGCTCGCACTCGTCATGGAAATGGGGATGCTGGATGTAAATTTGGACCAATCCCTGTCAACCCATACATTAAAACATGGCTATGAAGCTCTACTTTGTAACCTGCTGTGTTTATTTTTTATTTTTCTCTGATTTAAAAATTCATTGATGTAGCCGAAATAAAAAAGGGCTGTCGCAAAGAGTTGAAAGTGCTTAGCACGGCACTTGTTTTACATTTGCAATCATGTCGTGTACCGTTTATAACTTAAAATATTAGTGTTTTTAGACATCGGTAACAACTGCCATATTAATGTTTTTAAAATGATTTATGACATTGACATTTAGTGAATTTATTTATGTCCATTTATGATGGTATTTGATGTTTCTGAATATTAATAGTTCTAAACATGCTTTGAGTAGTGCAAATTAATTTTAAGTTGTTTTAATGGGCTTTCTTCATTCTGATTGCTTTATACTTTTCAACTAAACTTCACTGTCAGTTTTTATCCTATTATTTTAGGTTGACGTAGTCTTATTTGTAGAACATTGAATATAAATCCTCCTTTGTAACCACAAACCCTGGTACTCGACCAGTGGTTACCATTTGCATAGTTAATTAATTCCAACATGAACTTCAAGAAATGTAATCAATTAATTTCCTGCAGTAGTTTATCATGTATACTGTCACATTTCTTTTGTCTTAGTATGCCTCTTATTTATTTGAGATTAATCATTCTATTTGACCTATTCAATTTCAGTTTTTACTTTCGCAACATGATGGCAGTATGCCGTTTTCTAGGGGTCTCTACTCCCGAAGTTGTTGACTTGTTCTTGCAAGTTTGCTAGTCGTTCTCAGCTGAAGAGCAGTTTCTTACTGCTGATTTTAAAATTGATGATTGCTATATATTCTTTGAATCATTAGTGAATTATTTAATGGAACAAATCATCTATCCACAGCATTGTTTGGATAGATACCGGTATATAGTAAAATAGAATTTGTCACCCAGCCTAGTTTAAGACTGAACTAAAGTACTTCAGGTTCAGGTCTCAAAGGAATCAAGTTAACCACTGTAGAATTGTTAGCGATCTAAGTGCAGTAATCATGTTCGGGAGTAGATTGATTTGTAAGAATCACCTTCCAAAATCAAAGATAAAAGGCCACAGCATCATCCATCCATTGTACCAAAGGACAATTTACCACTGTCCACCTCTTGTTTAGGTTCCAGACCTTCCAAATTAAATCCATATGGCAGTCCATTGAGGACAAAGGTGTTCAGTTGATGTCATCTGTCTCGTTTGCAGCATGTGCCCAACCTGGTGACTGGTATCCACACCATCGGTCAGCGGGTCATAGTGACTGATGTACAGGAGAGTCTGTTCTGGGTGCGCTACAAGCGTAACGAGAATCAGCTGATCATCTTCGCTGACGACACCCACCCTCGCTGGGTCACCACTGCCTGCCTGCTGGACTACGACACCATGGCTTCAGCCGACAAGTTTGGCAACATCAGCATTGTATGTGGTCGCTCTTTATTGTTCCTTTCTGTCAAAGGTGTTGGGTATTATATTAGATACTACCTTTTCTCTAAAAGGGAGTGTTTGCCAGACGCGTCATACTAACAGTTTTATCCAATTTATGATGTTTCAATGATGCCACAAACATCTTGAAGGCTTTTACACTTACATTTTGTACCCCCTCAGGTGCGCCTTCCCCCTAACACCAGTGACGATGTGGATGAGGACCCAACTGGGAACAAAGCATTGTGGGATAGAGGTCTGCTGAACGGAGCTTCTCAGAAGGTACAGGCTTTCTGCTCTTCTATCACAGCATCACAGCTCTATAGAGACTTGTTGTCGGTCTCTCGCTTTCGATCACTGTTTGTCTTGGTGATGTTGTGGTTTGCCTCATCCGAGGCCAGACCTGCTCTTCAAATCTTGGCAGCTCTCCAAGCCAATTTGCTGTTAAATATACTGTTTTCCTTTTAGCTGTTTATTGGAAGCTTTTCAGAGCGAGAAGATGTTTAGATAGTCAGTGGGAAATTCCCTCCGCTTGGATTTATTGTGGGCAATTGGTAAAAAGGGTGCATATAAGCAATGTTTTCTGGGTGTGTGTCATGGGTGAGAATTGTTCTGTAATGCCCTGTCTGTGCCTGACCCTGTACCATGTCTGTTCCCCGTGTCAGGCTGAAGTGATCATGAACTACCACATTGGGGAGACGGTGCTGTCACTGCAGAAGACCACACTGATCCCCGGAGGCTCGGAATCTCTGGTCTACACAACTCTGTCTGGAGGCATCGGCATCCTGGTGCCCTTCACTTCCCACGAGGTACCACACACACACACACACACACAGTGTTTTCAGACAGTATTCATACCGCTTGACTTATTCCACATTTTGTTGTTACAGCCTGAATTCAAAATTGATACAATACAATACCAATCTACACACAACACCCCATAATGTTTCAGTGAAAATATGTTTTGAGAAGGTTTTGCAAATTTATTGATAATGAATATGAAATACCGAAATACCGAAATCAAATTTACATAAGTTATTTGCACCCCTCCAAATTCAGCGTGTGTGCATTCAATTTCCATCATTACAACTTGTTTGGATTCCACCTGTGGCCAATTCAATTGTCTGGACATGATTTAGAAACAGACCTGTCTATAAAAGGTTCCATAGACGGTGCATGTCAGCGCAGAAACTATTAGGTTAAAGGAACTGTCTGTACATCTAGATAGAATTGTGATGAGTCATACAGTGCATTCGGAAAGTATTCAGACCCGTTGACTTTTCCCACATTTTGTTAAGTTTTAGCTTTATTCTAAAATTGATTAAATTCATTTCCCTCATCAATCTACACACAATACCCCATAATGACAAAGCGAAAACAGGTTTTTAGAAATGTTTGCTAATGTATTATAAATAAATAACAAATGCTTTACTTGCATACTTATTCAGACCCTTTGCTATGAGACTCTAAATTGGGCTCAGGTGTATCCTGTTTTCATTGAACATCCTTGAGATGTTTCTAAAACTTGACTGGTCCACCTGTGTTAAATTCAATTGATTGGACATTGTTTGGAAAGGCACACGCCTGTCTATACAAGGTCTCACAGTTGATTGTGCATGTCAAAGCAAAAACCAAGCCATGAGGTTGAAGGAATTGTCGTAGAGCTCAGAGATGACAGGTTTGTGTCTAGGCACAGATCTGGGAAAGGCTACCAAAAAATGTCTACAGCATTGAAGGTCCCCAAGATCACCGTGGCCTCCATCACTCTTAAATGGAAGAAGTTTGGAACCAGCAAGACTCTTCCTATAGCTGGTCGTCCAGCCAAACTGAGCAATCGGGGGGGAGAAGGGCCTTGGTCAGGGAGGTGACCAAGAACCTGATGGTCACTCTGACAGAGTTCCTCTGTTGAGATGTGAGAACCTTCCAGAAGGTCAACCATCATCTCTGCAGCACTCCACCAATCAGGCCTTTATGATAGTGGTCAGGCGGAAGCTACTCCTCAGTAAAATGCACATGATAGCCCGCTTAGAGTTTGCCAAAAGGCACCTAAAGACACTCAGACCATGTGTAACAAGATTCTCTGGTCTGATGAAACCAAGATTGAACTCTGTCCCGAATGCCAAACGTCACGTCTGGAGGAAACCTGGCACCATCCCCACGGGGAAGCATGGTGATGGCAGCATCATGCTGTGGGGATGTTTTTCAGCCGCAGGGATTGGGAGACTAGTCAGGATCAAGGGAAAGATGAATGGCGCAAAGTACAGAGAGATCCTTGATCAGGACCTCGGACTGGGGCGAAGGTACACCTTCCAACAGGACAATAACCCTAAGTGCACAGCCAAGACAATGCAGGAGTGGCTTCGGGACAAGTCTCTGTGGTCTAATGAGACAAAAATGTAGCTCTTTGGCCTGAATGCAAAGCGCTTTGTCTGGCAGATCATCACTTGTTTAACACCATCCCTACTATAGGGCATGGTGGTGGCAGCATCATGCTATGGGGATGCTTTTCAGCGTCAGGGACTGGAAGACTGGTAAGAAACAATAAATGGAGCCAAATACAAATGCTTGATGTGAACCTGCTTCATAGTGCAAACTACTGTAGACTGGTGTGAAGATTTACATTCCAGCAGGAGAATGGCCCCAAGCATACAGCCAAAGCAATGCTGGAATGGCTTCAGAACAAGAATGTGAAAGTCGTTGTGTGGCCCCAGCCAAAGCCCAGACTTGAATCCCATTGAAAATCTGTGGACCAACTTTAAGATTGCTTTTCAAATTGGAAATCCACGTGAGAAAGGTTGCAGACTCCGCGTGTAGCATATTATCTGAAAATTCAAGAGGGTAAAGTCAGTAGGAGCGGGACGAGGATGGTCAGATTACTGGAAGATGTATCTCTAGTAATTTGTGTCTTTCATTAAACAGTGCACTTAAAGCATCAGACAAGCTCAATGCATATATAGTTGATATGATTAAAACACACTAGGTGTGTCTACAGTGTATTCGGAAAGTATTCAGACCCCTCAACTTTTCCCACCTTTTTTTTTTACACTACACCCTTATTCTCAAATAGATTACATTAATTGTTTTCCTCATCAATCTACACACAATACCCCATAATGACAAAGCAAAAACAGGTTTTTTAAAATGTTTGCAAATGTATAAAAAATACATTTACATAAGTATTCAGAGCCTTTGCTATGAGACTCAATTGAGCTCAGGTGCATCCTGATTCCATTGATCATCCTTGAGATGTTTCTACAACTTGATTGGAGTCCACCTGTGGTAAATTCAATTGATTGTACATGGTTGGAAAGGCATACAACTGTCTATGTGACCGACTGCCTCGATTCGGGCTTATGTAGCAAAATTTGAAATTCGTGTTTTTACATTGGATAAAAGTAGAGATTCAGAGCTAGAAAATGGTATATTATACACTGCAGTTGAAGAACAATGGTTAAGTAATTCTGCGTTAAGTTGATTAACTTGTAACCCCACGTTTGAGAAAATGGTCGTTGGAACGTTTTGGTACACCTACTGGAGAGCTCTTCTTTGTCTACACCCATTCAGCCTTTTTCACACCCTTTTTAGCCATAGCACCACCCATTTCTTTAAGGATTCATGTGAGGCCATTTGCTAAACCAAAATATTAGTTTAGTTAACAAACAAAGATTTCAAGACTAAAATTGGTAAAAGTAGTAGCTTACAACAAAGAAACTCCAGGTAAAAATACACTATCTAGTCATTGGCCTATTTGCTAATCTGACTCTGGTGCATGTCATTATTCTTCACATTACTGTCTCTAGTAAACCCACACTATATAAATAAAAAGTTTATATGTCACATGCACAGAATACATGTGTAAACAGTACAGTGAAATGGTTTCTTGTAAATAAGAATTTGTTATAACTGACTTGCCTATTTAAATAAAGGTTAAATTAAACTTTTTTATAGCATAGTAGCAATTCAAAAATAGTGTCCAGATAAAAATATTTTATAAATATTTTGTTTAGACATGTAGCTAGCTAGCTAGCTAAACAAGGAACCGGCATTATCCCCAATCTTACTAATATCATCCAATACAAACATAGTCATAGCTGTAGTATGAATCTGCAGGTAGCTAAAGCTAACCAACCAGGTTCAATGTTAGATAGCTAACTTTAGGCTATAACAAAGAATGCAAATGGATTTCTGATTTGAATGAATCAACAAAGATTATACATTTAACATAGCAAGCGAGCAAGCTAACAGTACGCTTTTAACTTGCCATGAAAACAACTTTCTGCCAAAATTAGAAACGTGTAATACCTGAAAATGTAGCTAGATTCTTACCAGTGTATATGGATGAATGCTTCACGGCAGACTGGGACCATTTAACTCTGTTTTGTTTGTAGCAACATCAACTTACTTAACAACAACTTATTTGGCCAGAGTTGTCAAGTCATTCCGGTTCACACTGACCGTGTGCAGAAAGTAGCAAATAACTATATCCAACTGATTGTCAATAGCGCCTGCTAAATTCAGGGCATCAATGTTGTTGAGAAAAGTAGCATAATGTTTGTATTTCTCGATGGCTATCAACACATACTGGGCAGCTCATGTTATAAACAGAAGCATGCTACATGACAGACCAATCCAAACTCATCTCCCGGCATGTCCAGCCCCCCATTATCTTAGCCAATCTTGACTAGTGGGAAGGTTCCTGTCTTCTTCTGTGGCTAAAATAGGCTCGTAATTTAACCATTTTATTTGTATTTAAGGATGGGATACAAGTTTAATATTAAGGCACATGGAAGTTCACATGTTCCAGAAGGAATTTCTGCCAAAGAATTCATTTTGATTTAAAAAATGGCCTGGCACCATCCACCATGACCTGGCTGCGTCATGCTGTGGGGATGTTTTTTAGCGACAGGGATTGGGAGACTAGTCAGGATCAAGGGAAAGATGAACAGAGCCAAGTACAGAGAGATCCTTGATGAAAACCTGCTCCAGAGCGCTCAGGGCCTCAGACTGGGGCTAAGGTTCACCTTCCAACAGGACAACGACCCTAAGCACAGCCAAGACAATACAGGCGTGGCTTCGGGACAAGGCTCTGAATGTCCCAGCCAGAGCCCGGACTAACATCTCTAGAGAGACATGCAAATAGCTGTGCAACAACACTCCCCATCCAACCTGACAGAGTTTGAGAGGATCTGCAGAGAAGAATGGGAAAAACTCCAAATACAGGTGTGCCAAGCTTGTAGCGTCATACCCAAGAAGAGACGACTGTAATCGCTGCTAAAAGTGCTTCAACAAAGTACTGAGTAAAGAGTCTGAATACTTATGTAAATGTGATATTTCCGTTTTTTTATTTTATTAAATGTGCTAACATTTCTAAAAACCGGTTAATGTTTTGTCATTATGGTGTATTATGTGTAGATTGATGAAAAAAACAATTTACTAAATTTTAGAATGCCGCTGTAACATAACAAAATGTGGAAAAGGTCAAAGTGTCTGATAACTTTCTGAATGCTTGGAAAAATACATGTTTTTACAATTTCAACCAATCGATTGGTCAAAATATTTTTTGGGGTCTGGACAGCATTAATTGATGTCGATAATTAATCTATGGTGTTCCTCTCTGTCTTCAGGATCATGACTTCTTCCAGCACTTAGAGATGCATATGCGCTCAGAGTTCCCCCCTCTGTGTGGCAGGGACCACCTCAGCTTCCGCTCCTACTACTTCCCCGTAAAGGTGGGTACTACCTGATTAGGTTGCATTACTATTCCCCTAGGATGGTGGGGCAAAGAAAGCCACAATTTATACTCCCAGCGATGTAGAGGGAATATGTACAAAGGACACCACTGTTAACAAATGGAATCTGATACCAAATATTTTGGGTGAAAAGTTATGCCAGCAACCAACTGCATGTGGTTCCTGACATTCATTTGGCTGGATCAGTATAATTAGTGTATTTATTATGGATCCCCATTAGTTCATGCCAAGGCGGCAGCTACTCTTCCTGGGGTTTATTATAGATCCCCATTAGTTCATGCCAAGGCGGCAGCTACTCTTCCTGGGGTTTATTACAGATCCCCATTAGTTCATGCCAAGGCGGCAGCTACTCTTCCTGGGGTTTATTACAGATCCCCATTAGTTCATGCCAAGGCGGCAGCTACTCTTCCTGGGGTTTATTACAGATCCCCATTAGTTCATGCCAAGGCGGCAGCTACTCTTCCTGGGGTTTATTATAGATCCCCATTAGTTCATGCCAAGGCGGCAGCTACTCTTCCTGGGGTTTATTATAGATCCACATTAGTTCATGCCAAGGCGGCAGCTACTCTTCCTGGGGTTTATTATAGATCCCCATTAGTTCATGCCAAGGCGGCAGCTACTCTTCCTGGGGTTTATTATAGATCCCCATTAGTTCATGCCAAGGCGGCAGCTACTCTTCCTGGGGTTTATTACAGATCCCCATTAGTTCATGCCAAGGCGGCAGCTACTCTTCCTGGGGTTTATTATAGATCCCCATTAGTTCATGCCAAGACGGCAGCTTCTTTTCCTGGGGTCCAGCGAAATTAAGGCAGTTATACATTTTAAAAACATGACAATAGATTCATAACAGATTAAGTGTGTGCCCTCAGGCCCCTACTCTACTACCACATATCTGTAACGTGTGTGTATAGTGCGTGTGTTATCGTGTGTTTGTATGCATGTGTCTTTGTGTTGCTTCACAGTCCCCGCTGTTCCATGAGGTGTATTTAAAAATAAATCAAATTGTACTGCTTGTATGAGTTACTTGATGCCATGGAGTAATGGCTCTATGTACTACTGTGCGCCTCCCATAGTCTGTTCTGGACTTGGGGACTGTAGACATGCTGTGAATTATTAACAGATTGCATGCGGTCTCTGAACATGATTGCGGAAATCGGAAGCCTTGTTCTTTGGCCATCCAGACAGTCTCTTACCTACTGTGTCTGACCCTCTCTCCTGTCTGTTTGTGCAGAATGTGATTGATGGAGATCTGTGTGAGCAGTTCAACTCCATGGACCCCCACAAGCAGAAGAGTGTTGCTGAGGAGCTGGACCGTACACCACCTGAGGTCTCAAAGAAACTGGAGGACATCCGCACACGCTATGCCTTCTAGAACCCTCCTGTACTGTACATACACAAATACACTCACTATGTTACCATGAGGAGTTGAGAGCTTTCTTGGTTTCCTGCCGAGATGTCGACAAAACATAGTTTCCTTGCCTCTTCACAATCTATGAACACTCTGAATCGATCTTTAGGCCCTGTTTTCTTTATTAGGCCTATAAAATGTCACAAATTGTGGTGAATGGTGGTAACAGTCTATGGTGAATATTTACCCCAAGGGTTTCACTCACAGGATGTCATTTAAACCTAGACGGATTCTGTGGAATGTATCATGTGTGTAGCATCAGTGCTTTATTCTCTTTCCATGAGCAGTCGCTGGGTTTTCAACCGTGAGAAGCACGGCCTAGTAAACCCTTTGATAGAATTAGCTCAACTGTTTTTGCATTGTGTGATTTGTTTAAACGATCCATTTTAAGTATTTTTCTGTAACTGTGCTACAAATGGATTTTGTTTTCTGTATCGATTTGAATCCTAAAAGTCAGTGTCCAGCAGCTGTTTATTTAGTGCTTAAAAAGTATATTCCTTTGGACAAATTGTCCATATCTATTACACAGGATGACAGGATTGTGTAAAAACAGCGAAGGAATACTCGCACTGTAGGAGAGCGAAACCATTCCGTATTCGTCATGAGAAAACAGGCAGGCAAATTTGTAAATAAAGTGTTGTTTTTTATCTCTTGTAATGCTTTGTCACATTGTCTGTTATAATTATGTGGGAGTGGCAAAGGAGCAGTGAGTTTTAACAATATCAGCATAGTTTACTGTTTAATTGGATTACAAAGCCAGCTCTGATTTTGGCTTTCATTTTACAATAGGTCTTCTGTGTCTTGTTTTTCAGTCTGCTCATGGATGGAATTTTTCACTGAAATGGTGAAACTGCTATAATATCCTCAAGGATCATAGCCTTTCTTTTTTTTTTGCCTAAAATGACAAACCCAAATCTAACAGCCTGTAGCTCAGGACCTGAAGCAATGTTATGCATGTTCTTTATACCATTTGAAAGGAAACACTTTGAAGTTTGTGGAAATGTGAAATTAATGTAGGAGAATATAACACATTAGATCTGGTAAATGATTATACAAACAAAACCTTTATTTATTTTCTTCATCTTTGAAATAAAATACAAAGGACAGACTTTCAGATAGGAGTCTAGGTTTAATTTAGATTATGGCCACCAGATGGCAGCCGTGTGTATACAAAGTTTCAGACTGATCCAGTGAAGAATTACATTACACAATATTTTGTTTCAAGTCTGCCAGGAGTTTGCCAAAATATGCGGAATTGATACATTTGCAAGTGCATAACTATAGAGAACATACAAAAATGCTTTGGTAATAAAACATTCAAGTTTACACGCTCCCAGGAATGTCACTCATAATGGATAATTTGCTTATACACCGACTTTCACACATCTAGATGTCTGGGCCGGGTGGGTGTGGAGCCAGAGACAGCAGTGGGGTCAAACTGTAGACCCCAGTTCCTATATTTGAACATAAATATTTTATCAACCAAAACTATGCTACATTTTATCTCTGGGACCTTCAGGATGACAATTCAGAGGAAGATTACTGAACGTAAGTACATTATTTACCTTCCGAGGTGAATGTATCAAACCAGTTGCTGTGATAAAAGTTTTTATTGTGCACTCTTGTCAAACAATAGCATGGTATTTTTTAACTGTAATAGCTACTGTTAATTGGACACTGCAGACACTGTTAGATTAACAAGAATTTAAACTTTCTGCCTATAAAATACATGTTTGTCCTGGAAAGTTGGCTGTTGTATGCAACAACATTCTAGTCACATTGGCATATGTCAGCAACAACCGTCCTGTTTAGGGACACCCATCCTGTAGAGCAGGGGTGTCAAAGTCAAATGGACGGAGGGCCAAATAAAAAATTTAGCTACAAGCCGAGGGCCGGACTGTTCGAATGTTCATTGAAAAATTTTTAAATGACGCATATAGTCTAGTGAACCTAATTGAACCTACTGAAAACCTAACAAATATATTCCAATATGATCAGATAAATAAAGCAATATTTTCTTATGGCTCTGTCAGTAATCTTTAATTTTCAACAGACACAAAAGACAAATTTCCTTTATATAAAAATCCCCATAACATGAACATTAAATGAAAGAAACCGGTATTCAAGGCACCATCAGTAGCCTATATTTTCTATTTTAGCAAAAGTGGGCTAAATTTACTTCACAGAAAAAAACAATAATAGCAATTTTCTATCATCCACTCAACTGAAATATTTCTAAAATATAATTGGATTGAAATACAATAAAATAAAGTGCAAAAATCTATTAATCAAAAACAACACTTTGTTTAAGGAGAAGTAACATGCAGTGAAAACAAATATTAAACTTTAACTTTTAAACTTGAACTGAGTAAAAACTCTAAATATGTGATTGCACAGTAATGTTCACTTGTTTGAGGTTGAGGGTGATACTTGGTGGTGTCCCATCTTTTCCACAAGTTCATCAATGTTCGGGGTAAGGCTCTGAGCTGAGGAAATCCTCAGAATTGAGTGGAGGTGTTCAGCAGTAAGTCGACTTCTGTGTGATGTTTTGTTCAAGTTCATCAAAGAAAACAGTTGTTCACACAGGTATGTGCTGCCAAACATAGACAACGTTTGAGCAGCCTGGATGCGCAGCTGGGGCATTGTGTCGGGAGGAAACGGGCGAACTCCGCAGCACCCACTGCCGCATATTTTGCCCTCAGTGCATCATTGCATTGGAGGTCAATCAACTCCATTTGGAGGTTTGGTGGTGAGCTTTCCACGTCAACAGCAAATGGGTTACCGAGCAGTTCCAACCTGCTTTTTGTGCTTCAAAGTCAGCAAATCGGCGTCGAAAGTCAGCGGCAAGCATACCTATTTTATCAGCCAACTGTGCGCTCGGGAACGCACTGGTAGAGAGCTTCTCTTTCATGGTCTGGCAGCTGGGAAAGTGGCTCAAATTTTCTTTCCGCATCTGCGTCTCCCACAGAGTCAGTTTGGTTTTAAATGCCTTCACTGTACTGTACATATCAGAGATGACACGATCCCGACCCTGCAGCTGCAAGTTCATTGCATTCAGATGACTCGTAATGTCACACAGAAAAGCCATTTCACACAGAAACATTTCGTCTCGGAGTTGTGTTGTGTCTTTCCCTTTGCTGTCCAAGAACAGACAAATCTCCTCACGAAGCTCGAAACATCTTTGAAGCACCTTTCCCTGGCTTAGCCATCGCACCTCTGTGTGATAAGGCAAATCACCATGCTCCGTTTCTAACTCCGTCAGAAATGCCTTGAACTGGCGGTGATTTAAACCTTTGGCTCTGATAAAGTTAACTGTGCGCGTGATGATGCTCATTACATGCTCCATTTTCAAGGCTTTACCGCACAACGCTTCCTGGTGTATGATACAATGATAAGCTGTCAGCTCACCTGTCGCGTTTTCCTCTTGCATCTTTTCCCGTATCTTCGCCACCAGTCCGCTCCTGTGTCCACACATCGCAGGTGCTCCGTCGGTTGTCAAACCCACGAGTTTTTCCCAAGGCAGCTCCATCTCATTTACACATCTTGACACCTCTTCATACAAATCATGCCCCGTAGTTGTGCCATGCATAGGACGTAAAGCCAAAAACTCCTCTGTCACGCTTAGGCTGGAGTCCACTCCGCGGATGAAAATTGACAACTGGGCAATGTCAGAAATGTCGGTGCTCTCATCCACAGCCAAGGAATATGCAATGAAATCTTTTCCCTTTTTCACAAGCTGCTCTTTTAGATTGATGGACAACTGGTCTACTCTCTCGGCAATGGTGTTTCTGCTCAGACTCACATTTAAAAAGAGTTGCCTTTTTTCTGGGCAAACTTCGTCACAAACTTTAATCATGCAGTTTTTGATGAAATCCCCTCCGTAAATGGCCGGGCTGATTTAGCGATCTCTTCTGCCAAAATAAAACTGGCCTTGACAGCAGCCTGGCCTTGTGATTTGGCTTTTTTGAACAGAGCCTGTCGAGATTTGAGGCCTCGTTTTAATTCCTCTGCCTTTTGTAGCCTTTGTTCCATGTCCATATTCTTGTTTTTGTCCGCGTGTTTCGTTTCATAATGTCGTCTCAGATTATACTCTTTCAGTACCGCCACACTTTCTCCACACAGAAGACACACAGGTTTTCCAGCTACCTCCGTGAACAAATACTCCGACTCCCACCTTGTTTGAAACCCCGGTTCTCAGTGTCCACCTTCCGTTTTGCCATTTTTGATGGGTATCTGAAAGTTAATTTTACTGTGATGCTGACAACTGCTGTGCCAATAAATATTGAAATGAAGCAGCCTACTGCTCGGTGCGTCACCGTTGCATTGTGGGAAATGTAGTATTGGTGCGTGTAAAAGATCTGCGGGCTGCCGGCTTGCTGCGGTCTGCGGGCCGGTTCTAATAATAAATCAAGATCATCCCAGGGGCCGTAAAAAACCTTCTCGCGGGCCGGATGTGGCCCGCGGGCCTTGACTCTGACATATGTGCTGTAGAGGATGAGGCTTGGCCAATCATACATGCAGATGTGGATTGTAAGATACATCTATTATGTATGAATGAACCATATCTATGTCCCTTCCTTTGAGATTATTTGCACTCTGGGATATTGAATGCCAAAGAAAACAGAAGGAAACTGGTTCTGCGAGACAATCTGTTCTATTGGCTCTTTAACTGCTAGTTAGTTTTTTTTTGCATTGTTTGGAACTTATTTTCTACATAATGTTTCTGCTACCGTCTCTTATAACCGAAAAGAGCTTCTGGACATCAGAACAGCAATTACTCACCTCGAATGGGATAAATAATTTTTCTTTAATGAGTCGGATGGGAAGGATATACTCCAAACATCCAAACAGGCCCTCATCCCCGTCATTAGCTGGTGAAAGAAACAGATTTTGCGGAAAGAGATTGGGGTGCCTTGTGAGCCATCAGTACTGTTAGCTAGCGTTAAATTGCTGGAAAATAAATGGAACAAACTGAAAGCATGTATATCCTACCAACGGGACATTAGTAACTGTAATACCTTATGTTTCACCAAGTCGTGGCTGAACTACGACATTAATAACATACAGCCGGCGGGTTATACACTATCGGCGGGTTGTCCACTATCGGCAGGATAGAACAGTAGTCTCTGGTAAGACACCGGACGGGGGCCTATGTATTTTTGTAAACAGCTGGTGCACGATATCTAAGAGAGTCTAGAGGTTTTGTTCGCCTGAGGTAGAGTATCTAATGATAAGCTGTAGACCACACTATCTACCTAGTGAGTTCATCTGTATTTTTCATAGCTGTCTACATACCACCATAGAACGATGCTGGCACTAAAACCGCACTCAAAAACGCTACCGTTCAAAAGTTTGGGGTCACTTAGAAATGTCCTTGTTTTCCATGAAAACATACATGAAATGAGTTGTAAAATTAATATAAAATATAGTCAAGATGTTAACAAGGTTATATATAATGGGTTTTAATTTAAATAAGCCATGTTTGAAGGACATACTTTTGTCAAATAATCCTCCATTTGCAGCAATTACGGCCTTGCAAACCTTTGGCATTCTAGTTGTCAATTTGTTGAGGTAATCTGAAGAGATTTCACCCCATGCTTCCTGAAGCACCTCCCAGAAATTGGATTGGCTTGATGGGCACTTCTTACGTACCATACGGTCAAGCTGCTCCCACAACAGCTCAATAGGTTTGAGATCCGGTGACTGTGTTGGCCACTCCATTATAGACAGAATACCAGCTGACTACTTCTTCTCTAAACAGTTCTTGCATAGTTTGGAGTTGTGCTTTGGGTCATTGTCCTGTTGTAGGAGGAAATTGGCTCCAATTAAGCTCCATCCACAGGGTATGGCAATGAGTTGCAAAATGAAGTGATAGCCTTCGTTCTTCAAGATCCCTTTTACCCTGTACAAATCTCCCACTTTACCAACACCAAAGCACCCCCAGACCATCACATTGCCTCCACCATGCTTGACACATGGCGTAAAGCACTCTTCCAGCATCTTTTCATTTTTTCTCCGTCTCACATATGTTCTTTGTGATCCGAACACCTCAAACTTCGATTCGTCTGTCCATAACACTTTTTTTTCCTCTTTCCATTGTCTGTGTTATTTTGCCCATCTTAGTCTTTTATTTTTATTGGCCAGTCTGAGATATGGCTTTTTCTTTGCAACTCTGCCTAGAAGGCCAGCATCCCTGAGTCGCCTCTTCACTGTTGACATTGAGACTGATGTTTTGCGGGTACTATTTAATTTAATGAAGCTGCCAGTTGAGGACTTGTGAGGCATCTGTTTCTCAAACTAAACACTCTAATGTACTTGTCCTCTTGCTCAGTTGTGCACCGGGGCCTCCCACTCCTCTTTCTATTCTGGTTAGGGCCAGTTTGCGCTTTTCTGTGAAGGGAGTTGTACACAGCGTTGTACACAACATTGTCTTGGTAATTTCTCGCATGGAATAGCCTTCATTTCTCAGAACAAGAATAGACTGAGTTTCAGAAGAAAGATCTTTGTTTATAGCCATTTTGAGCCTGTAAACGAACCCACAAATGCTGATGCTAATCTAAAGAAGGCCAGTTTTATTGCTTCTTTAATCAGTATAACAGTTTTCAGCTGTGCTAACATAATTGCAAAAGGGTTTTTTAACCATTAATTAGCCTTTTAAAATGATAAACTTGGATTAGCTAACACAACGTGCCATTGGAACACTGGAGTGATGGTTGCTGATAATGGGCCTGTACGCCTATGTAGATATTACATTAAAAATCACCCATTTCCAGCTACAATAATCTTTTACAACATTAACAATGTCTACACTGTGTTTCAATTTTAGTTTTCATTGATAAGCAATTTTGGTGCATTACTAATCGGTAGTAAGACAAATTAGTCAATGTTGTGACGGTATTTGGACATTTAACCTGTATCTTGATCATTCAAGTTAAGACAACTGATATTGAAATGTATTTAGCAGAGGGTTATTTTGAGTCACTGCCTCTTCCTCTACTTTTAATTTTCAACGTGTCATTCAACAGCAGAACATAATACCATTGTGCCATTCTCGAGGTTGGTGTTGTGCCATTCTTGAGGTTGGTGAGATTGCTGGGAATATAGGTAGTTAGGCATAGTGCAGAGAGATGTTTGTAAACTAAATGTGGTATCTTTCAGTGAGGTTGTTTGTGCATATTTGTGTGATCAGTGTTGCACCCCAGTGTATGTTTGTTATTATGGCTTGAAGAGGTGCTTATTCTTTGGAATGTGTTTGTCATTCACCACAGTTTGACTCAAGACTTAACCAGTTGCCATGTTAATGTAGCTTCTCAAAATGATGGTGAAACATCCTTTCTGCTGGCCAGAGATAGACATCTCAATTAAAGACCTATTTTCAAATTGCATGCATATTTACATATAAATGTCTACTTAGTAATCTGTCTGACATTTATTTACTTCAATGAAATAGTTTTCTAAAGTAACTTCAGTAAATTCCATTGACCTCTTTACTGCATCTGTTTTATGCAAACGTCTTGGTGTTGTAACTGCAAGCAGGAATTAAAATATTGAGCACCGGGGTCGTTCACCCCGCCCCTTGTTTGAGTAAGAATGCTGAGGATGTATATTCTTCATTGGAGAGTCATTGGTCTCCATCTTCTGGGATTTCCCCCCTGATGTCACTCTGTCTGGACTAGCAGATGGTGTTGTTATGATTGAGGTTTGGTTTGAGATTTTGGGGTCTGCACTGCACATGGAATGCCCCTTCTCAAAATGTCTCCAGTGTCTATCTGGCTCTAGGCCAGCCTGAAATCTGAAATGACAGTTCATCTCGATGGCCCACAGCTGGGGTTCTTAAAGTGGGGTCTGTGGATGAGGTACAGCAGCTAGTCCGGAGCCAGATCTAAAACATATATTTTTTTAATGAATATTACTAACTGATTAAACACATTTTGGCCGAGGGATCAATGGAATAAGTTTAGAAGTTGTAATACAATATTATTAAACAGAAGCAAATGGAACAAAATGGGGATAAACATACCTGGATTTGTCCAATAGAAGCTCTCGTTTGCAAGTGTTGGACTTATGATTACACCCTAGATCAGTTTGATGCAGGCAAGGCAGTATTTAAAGCGACAACAACAAAACATCTCTGCCCCATGACAAAATGTGTAGAATTGCAGGAAAATTGCTTGAAAACTGCTAAATGTTCTCTCAGATGCCAAGAGATGGGCCTTCCCAGGGCCTGAGAGTTGTTTAGTTCGGCCATGCACTGTCAGTCATAGTAGAACTTCTTGTATGCTATTTTTTAATAAATCTCACTGGAGTTTTTCCTGATTGAGGGGGTCCCTGATGAATTTACTATCACAAAAGGGGTCCCCGGCCCCAAAAACGTTTGAGAACCCCAGGTGTAAAGGAGCTTCCTCTGCAATGATCCTGATTTTGAAACATAGAAATAAACAATATTGTATCAGAGGTGTTTGCTTTCACCAGTAAACTTTTTTCACATACAGCATCTGAAGGGAAGGAAACAGGGGAGAGGATTCCACTTTGACTGTTGGCTACCTACCCCTTATAGTGTAATTAGGTTTAGGCAATTCTAATCAGACCTAGTCTTTGATTTTACAGCTGACTAATGGATGATGATAAGTTAACCACTTGGGTCAGCTGGCAAATGAATGTCCTCCATAATATTGTAATTTTCTCAAACTCCAGCAGCCCCATTTCCGCTTCAGACATTTTTACCAAAACCATTAACAAATCCTGTAGCCATTGCAGTATTATTTTCCAGTCTCATTCATGCTACACCTCAGTACCGCAGGATAAAGCCCAAATAAATCCATGATGATCCACGTGGGCGTTTGTGGTGGGACAGTTTGGTACCCTAGCTGTCCTGAGTAGGCATATGTTGGTCACTCGAGCAGTCAGTCTATTTGTTCACAATGAACTCTGTGCCCTAGAAGATAGGTGACATTAATGTCATGAAATTGTGTGATTGTGAATAAATGGCCTTACATGGCCGCGTGGCTGTTGAACACATGGAGTACGTTTTAAGGAGCTGAATGTGGAGTATGGTGCGATATCTGTGCCAACAAATTGTATTTGAATTTTATAATTTATAATTTGTATTAGGATACTGAATTAGAATGTAATATTTAGGGCAGTCTAGTCGGGGATGAGATTATTATTTGGGAGAGTTATGGCGCAGTGCATGGAAAGTGAAAGTAAAACCTGACAATTTGCGCCTGCAAGGTGGAGCTGGAGACGACCATTTGGACATTGCGCAATTTATCAATATTCTCTCGTTTTGGAGTTCTGGGCCAAAGAAAGTGGAGCTTCAGGGATTTTCCCAAATTCGCGTTCGCCAAAAACGGGGGTTTTATTTTGGGTGTTGCTGCGCGCAGGTCATCTATTAAAGATGACATTGTTTAAATATCACTGACCAGTCACGCACGCGTGGTTTCCCAGCCTTGTAAGTAAATCGTTTGTGTGAACCATGTGTGCTTTTGGTCGCTGCTGCTGATGGTCATTGGAGTGTTGAAGTTGCGAGTTTCTGTGGAGTTACTGCTGAGATTGTGCAGGTGAATATGGAAGTGATATTTGTAACGTCTTGAGCAAATATTGGATGTGTTATGTATTGCTGCGCTTAGCCAATTTTAGTTATATGGCCTATTTACAAGACATGCTATTATTTAATATTGACGCTGGTGCCGAAGGTGCTGTTTTGATATTGTAGGCTATATGGTTAAAAAATGAAGACCCTTGGGATCCATAGGATATATATACATGCTATTTGCCAGTGTTGGCTATGCCTACTCTATTTACGATGCATTTTATTGTCATATAATTGTCATATAACATATGTCCATACATGTGATATATGTAAGTTATGTTTGGGGCACTGTCCTCTACTTTTCTCCAAGTTACAGCTGTGATGTGTGATTTAATGTTCTTGTCAATTTTGTCAGAAGTTTCTGTATTTAAAAAAAAATTTTTTTTGGAACTGATCATGGAAATTCACGTGAATGAATGATCACATTATTCATACCCCATTCACATTTGTCATGCCTCCAGATTGGAGAATTCCTGAATTCAAAGGTATTTTGGATTCGCATGTGAAGTGGAGTCGTTAAAACTCGTTTTTCAACCACTTTCAACCACTCAAATTTACTGTTAACAAACTGTAGTTTTGGCAAGTTGGTTAGGACATCTGCTTTGTGCATGACACAAGTAATTCTTCCAACAATTGTTTACAAACAGATTATTTCACTTATAATTCACTGTATCACAATTCCAGTGGGTCAGAAGTTTACATACACCAAGTTGACTGTGCCTTTAAACAGCTTGGAAAATTCCAGAAAATGATGTCATGGCTTTAGATAGCTTCCTATAGGCTAATTGACATCATTTGAGTCAATTGGAGGTGTACCTGTGGATGTATTTCAAGGCCTACCTTTAAACTCAGTTCCTCTTTGCTTGACATGATGGGAAAATCAAAAGAAATCAGCCAAGAAGTCTGGTTCATCCTTGGACCACGTTCATCTGTACAAACAATTGTACGCAAGTATAAACACCATGGGACCACGCAGAATTCATACCACTCAGGAAGAAGATGCATTCAGTCTCCTAGAGATGAACGTACTTTGGTGCAAAAAAGTGCAAATCAATCCCAGAACAACAGCAAAGGACCTTGTGAGGATGCTGGAGGACACAGGTACAAAAGTATCTATATCCACAGTAAAACGAGTCCTATATTGACATAACCTGAAAGGCCTCTCAGCAAGGAAGAAGCCACTGCTCTTAAGGACAACAAAGTCAAGATATTGGAATGGCCATCACTAAAGCCCTGACCTCAATCCTATAGAAAATGTGTGGGCAGAACTGAATAAGCGTGTTGGAGCAAGGAGGCCTACAAACCTGACTCAGTTACACCAGCTCTGTCAGGAGGAATGGGCCAAAATTAACCCAACTTATTGTGGGAAGCTTGTGGAAGGCTACCAGAAACGGTTGACCCAAGTTAAACAATTTATAGGCAATGCTACCAAATACTAATTGAGTGTATGTAAACTTCTGATCCACTGGGAATGTGATGAAAGAAATACAAGCTGAAATAAATCATTCTCTCTACTATTATTCTGACATTTCACATTCTTAAAATAAATTAGTGATCCTGACCTAAGACAGGGAATTTTTACTAGCATTAAATGTCAGGAATTGTGAAAAACTGAGTTTAAATGTATTTGGCAAAGGTGTATGTAAACTTCCGACTTCAACTGTATATTTACACAGTATCAGTCAAAAGTTTGGACACCTCATTCAAAGACTTTTCTTTATTTTTACTATTTTCTACATTCTGGAATAATGAACACATCAAAACGACGAAATAACACATGGAATCATGTAGTAACCCAAAATGTGTTAAACACATCAAAATATATTTTATATTTGAGATTCTTCAAATAGCCACCCTTTGTACACTCTTGGTATTCTCTCATCCAGTTTCACCTGGAATGCTTTTCCAGCTGTCTTGAAGGAGTTCCCACATATGCTGAGCACTTGTTGGCTGCATTTCCTTCACTCTGCGGTCCAACTTGAACTCTGAAGAATTTATTTGGGCTGCAATTTCTGAGGCTGCTAACAATAATGAACTTATCCTCTGCAGCAGAGGTAACTCTGGGTCTTCCTTTCCTGTGGCAATCCTCAGGAGAGCCAGTTTCATCATAGTGCTTGATGGTTTTTGCGACTGCACTTGAAGAAACTTTCAAAGTTATTGAAATCTTCCGTATTGACTGACTTTCATGTCAGTCATAATGGACTGTTGTTTCTCTTTGCTTATTTAAGCTGTTCTTGCCATAATATGGACTTGGTCTTTTACCAAATAGAGCTCTTCTGTATACCACCTCTACAACACAACTGATTGGCTCAATGCATTAAGAAGGACAGAAATTCCACAAATGAACTTTTAACAAATCAAATCAAATGTTATTTGTCACATACACATGGTTAGCAGATGTCAATGCGAGTGTAGCGAAATGCTTGTGCTTCTAGTTCCGACAATGCAGTAATAACCAACGAGTAATCTAGCTAACAATTCCAAACTACTACCTTATACACACAAGTGTAAAGGGATAAAGAATATGTACATAAAGATATATGAATGAGTGATGGTACAGAACAGCATAGGCAAGATGCTGTAGATGGTATCGAGTACAGTATATACATATGAGATGAGTATGTAAACAAAGTGGCATAGTTTAAAGTGGCTAGTGATACATATATTACATAAAGATGCAGTAGATGATATAGAGTACAGTATATACGTATATATATGAGATAAATAATGTAGGGTATGTAAACATTATATTAAGTAGCATTGTTTAAAGTGGCTAGTGATATATTTTACGTCAATTCCCATCAATTCCCATGTTGGCAGCAGCCACTCAATGTTAGTGGTGGCTGTTTAACAGTCTGATGGCCTTGAGATAGAAGCTGTTTTTCAGTCTCTCGGTCCCAGCTTTGATGCACCTGTACTGCACTCGCCTTCTGGATGATAGCGGGGTGAACAGGCAGTGGCTCGGGTGGTTGTTGTCCTTGATGATCTTTATGGCCTTCCTGTGACATCGGGTGGTGTAGGTGTCCTGGAGGGCAGGTAGTTTGCCCCCGGTGATGCATTGTGCAGACCTCACTACCCTCTGGAGAGCCTTACGGTTGTGGGCGGAGCAGTTGCAGTACCAGGCGGTGATACAGCCCGACAGGATGCTCTCGATTGTGCATCTGTAGAAGTTTGTGAGTGCTTTTGGTGACAAGCCAAATTTCTTCAGCCTCCTGAGGTTGAAGAGGCGCTGCTGCTGTGTGGGTGGACCAATTCAGTTTGTCTGTGATGTGTACGCCGAGGAACTTAAAACTTACTACCCTCTCCACTACTGTTCCATCGATGTGGATAGGGGGGTGTTCCCTCTGCTGTTTCCTGAAATCCACAATCATCTCCTTAGTTTTGTAACAAAGCACGCCTGTTAAAATTGAAACGCTTTCCAGATGACTACCTCATGAAGATGTTTGTGAGAATGCCAAGAGTGTGCAATGCTGTCATCAAGGCAAAGGGTGGCTGTGAAGAATCTAAAATGTTAATTATATTTAGATTTGTCTGACAGTTTTTTGGTTTGGTTACTACATAATTCCATATATGTCATTTCATAGTTGTGATGTCTTTACTATTATACTACAATGTAGAAAATAGTAAAAATAAAGAAAAACCCTTGAATGAGTAGGTGTGTCCATACTTTTGACTGGTACTAAAAAAACATTTAATAATAATGTCAATGATTTTACTGAGTTAATTAATATAAGGAAATCAGTCAATTGAAATACATGAATTAGGCCCTAATCTATGGATTTCACATGACTGGGCAGGGGTGGAGCCATGGGTGCGCCTGGTAGGGCAAAGGCCCACCCACTGGGGAGCCAGGCCCAGCCAATCAGAATGAGTTTTTTCCCACATAAGGGATTTGTTACAGACAGAAATACTGCTCAGTTTCATCAGCTGTCTGGGTGGCTGGTCTCAGATGATCCCCCAGATGATGAAGCCGGATGTGGAGATCCTAGGCTGTCATGGTTACATGGTTGGACTTACTGCCATATTCTGTAAAACAACTTTTGGGGCAGCTTATGGTAGAGAAATTAACATTCATTTCTCTGCCAACAGCTCTGGTGGACATTCCCGCAGTCAGTATACCAATTGCACACTCCCTTAAAACTTGAGACATCTGTGGCATTGTGTTGTGTGACAAAACTGCACATTTTAGAGTGGCCTTGTATTGTCCCCAGCACAAGGTGCACCTGTGTAATGATCATGTTGTTTAATCAACTTCTTGAAATGCCACACCTGTCAGGTGGATGGATTATGTTGGCAAAAGAGAAATGCTCATTTAACAGGGATGTAAACAAGTTTGTGCCAAAATTTGAGAGAAATACTCTTTTTGTGCGCATGGCATCTTTTATTTCAGCTCATGAAACATGGGACCAACACATTACATGTTGCATTTATATTTTTGTTCAGTGCGTATGTATGTATATATACTGTATTTATATTTATACATACAGTCGTGGCCAAAAGTTTTGAGAATGACACAAATATACATTTTCACAAAGTCTGCTGCCTCAGTTTGTATGACGGCAATTTGCACATACTCTAGAATGTTATGAAGAGTGATCAGATGAATTGCAATTAATTGCAAAGTCCCTCTTTGCCATGCAAATGAACTGCATCCCCCAAAAACATTTCCACTGCATTTCAGCCCTGCCACAAAAGGACCAGCTGACATCATGTCAGTGATTCTCTCGTTAACACAGGTGTGAGTGTTGACGAGGACAAGGATCACTATGTCATGCTGATTGGAAGCTTCAAAAGGAGGGTGGTGCTTGAAATCATTGTTCTTCCTCTGTCAACCATGGTTGCCTGCAAGGAAACACGTGCCGTCATCATTTCTTTGCACAAAAAGGGCTTCACAGACAAGGATATTGCTGCCAGTAAGATTGCACCTAAATCAACCATTTATCGGATCCTCAGGAACTTCAAGGAGAGCGGTTCAATTGTTGTGAAGAAGGCTTCAAGAAAGTCCAGCAAGTGCCAGGACCGTCTCCTAAAGTTGATTCAGCTGCGGGATCAGGGCACCACTAGTACAGAGCTTGCTCAGGAATGGCAGCAGGCAGGTGTGAATGCATCTGCACGCACAGTGAGGCGAAGACTTTTGGAGGATGTCCTGGTGTCAAGAAGGGCAGCAAAGAAGCCACTTCTCTCCAGGAAAAACATCAGGGACAGACTGATATTCTGCAAAAGGTACAGGGATTGGACTGCTGAGGACTGGGGTAAAGTCATTTTCTCTGATGAATTGCCTTTTCGATTGTTTGTGACATCCGGAAAAAAGCTTGTCTGGAGAAGACAAGGTGAGCGCTACCATCAGTCCTGTGTCATGCCAACATTAAAGCATCCTGAGACCATTCATGTGTGGGGTTGCTTCTCAGCCAAGGGAGTGGGTTCACTCACAATGTTTCCTAAGAACACAGCCATGAATAAAGAATGGTTCCAACACATCCTCCGAGAGCAACTTCTCCCAACCATCCAGGAACAGTTTGGTGATGAACAATGCATTTTCCAGCATGATGGAGCACCTTGCCATAAGGCAAAAGTGATAACTAAGTGGCTCGGGGAACAAAACATTGATATTTTGGGTCCATGGCCAGGAAACTCCCCAGAGCTTAATCCCATTGAGAACTGGAGGTGAATCCAAACTCCAAGCATTGATTAAGCAAGAATGGGCTGCCATCAGTCAGGATGTGGCCCAGAAGTTAATTGACAGCATGCCAGGGCGGATTGCAGAGGTCTTAAAAAAGAAGGGTCAACACTGAAAATATGAACTCTTTGCATCAACTTCATGTAATTGTCAATAAAAGCCTTTGACACTTATGAAATGCTTGTAATTATACTTCAGTATTCCATAGTAACAAAAATATCTAAAGACACTGAAATAGCAAACATTGTGAAAATTGATATTTGTGTCATTTTCAAAACTTTTGGCCACGACTGTATAAACACTACATGACCAAATGTATGTGCTCGTCGAACATTTAATCCCAAAATCATGGGCATTAAAATGGAGTTGTCCCCCCCCCTTGCCGCTATAATAGCATCCACTCTTCTGGGAAGGCTTTCCACTAGGTGCTGGAACATTGCTGTGGGGACCTGCTTCCATTCAGCCACAGGAACATTGGTGAGGTCAGTCGCTGATGTTGGGAGATTAGGCCTGGCTCACAGTCGGCGTTCCAATTCATCCCAAAGGTGTTCGATGTGGTTGAGGTCAGGGCTCTGTGCAGCCCAGTCCCATTCTTCCACACCGATCTCGACAAACCATTTCTGTAAGGACCTCACTTTGTGCACGGGGCATTGTCACACTGAAACAGGAAAGGGCCTTCCCCAAACTGTTGCCACAAAGTTGGAAACACAGAATCATCAAGGATGTCATTGTCTGCTGTAGCATGAAGATTTCCCTTCACTGGAACTAAAGGGGCCTAAACCGAACCATGAAAAACAGCCCCAGAACATTATTCCTCCTCCAACAAACTTTACCGTTGGCACTATGCAGTCGAGCAGGTAGTGTTCTACTGACATCCGCCAAACCCAGATTCGCCGTCGGACTGCCAGATGGTGAAGCGTGATTCATCACTCCAGAGAACATGTTTCCATTGCTCTAGAGTCCAGTGGAGGCAAGCTTCACACCACTCCCGCCGACGCTTGGTGATCTTAGGCTTGTGTGCGGCTGATCAGCCATGGAAAGCCATTTCATGAAGCTCCCGACGAACAGTTATTGTGCTGACGTTGCTTCCAGAAGCAGTTTGGAACTTGGTAGTGAGTGTTGCAAATGAGGACAGACGATATTTACGCTCTTCAGCACTCTGTGGTCTCGTTCTGTGAGCTTGTGCGGCAACGACTGAGCCGTTGTTGCTCCGAGACATTTCTACTTCACAATAACAGCACTTACAGTTGACCGGGGCAGCTCTAGCAGGGCAGAAATTTGATGAACTGACTTGATGGAAAGGTGGCAGCATGGTGCCACGTTGAAAGTCACTGAGGTCTTCATTAAGGCCATTCTACTGCAAATGTTTGTCCATGGAGATTGTGTGGCTGTGCGCTCAATTTTATACACCTTTCAGCAATGGGTGTGGCTGAAATAGCCAAATCCACTAATTTGAAGGGGTGTCCACGATATAGCCGTCTGTAGCGCTGGCAAAAAAACATGTTTTTCCCCCACCCCCAAACATCTTCCCGCAGCTTTGTCTAATGCACCGGTTTTGGCAATACAGCGTTTCAAAATTCAAACTTCTCCTTTTGACATTAAGTGGTTGGTGGCCGGAGATGTACACATACATCTGTCATCAAATGTCAACGTATACTGTACATTGATTATTTCCTGTTCTTTCAACCTGACAAGGGTTTTGTGGTGTTTATAGCTATTCAGAACAAATCTGATTGAAACCAGTGAAGACAGTCAATGTTGAACTGTTAAAAATGCCTGTCTGTGTTGCTGTTACAGGCTAACAAGGAGCGAGAAGGACCTTGTGGTGCTCTGGAAAAGTGTGTGATCTGAGTCGGAGGCCTCCAGCGTGTTTAAACGGGCATAAATTGGAGTATGGTCCGGTCAACAACCTGGCTCCTGGGAGCTCTATTGGGTAAGAGAAGTCCTGTGGTGCTTGTGTGAAGAATTGGAGGGCTTGCAGATGTCCCTCTAACCGACTGCAAGTGCCCTGGGAACTACGTGTCAGGCCAAACGCTAGAGATTTGACATATTGTGGGGATGTAGTGGTGTGGGATCAGAACTGAGATTATGTGTACCGGTAGATTATGGATGTTATTCCTGGTTTCTTGAATAATTTTTGTTTGTATTGCAATGGGCTGGGTGAGGCCCCATCACTTCAGCCACTTATACACCTACTGAGCGCTAAGAGGCCCTTAATAGTGTGAGGAAATACATCTGTCAGTAGAGACCGTTGGGAGTTTATAGTACCAGCAACTGAGCCCCAGTTGTCTTTGGAGAGTGGTAATAAATCGAATGATGCATACCTTTTCCCATTGGGCACCCTGGTTTGCATACCATATGTTAGTAAAAGAAAATTAATCACACTGACATTCTTGTGTATTCTACAAAGGGTTTAATGGACCACGAATGTTTCAGACAATAGACCTTCATCACAGTTTACACAAAGTTTGTTCTGCTATGGAGAAACCCCTAAAGTGTTTTCGTAAAAGAGATCAATGCCCCCCCCCTCCCCTTAAACTGAAGAGCTGTAACCATGACTCATCATAGACAAACAATGTATATTTCAGAGAGCTCAAGCTAGAAAGTGTATAGGGGATTGACAGTAGAAGACATCATATGTCTGATCAGTTCCTATCTCAGATTGAAAGAGAGATAACAAAAAAAAGTATTGCGTAGGTCTGGTTTCTGTTCCAAAAAAGCTGTTAAACCGATGTATCTAACCACGTCCTGTAACAGAGAGAAAGAAATACACACACTTGACTAAAGAATATGAGGAAGAATGTGTATTGAAGGCAATAAATGGGGGTAGGGTAAGTGAGGTATCTGATGTTTGAGCCCCTGACTGTAGACTGAGTGCAGTGAGGTACATTCCTAGGTCTTTGTGAAGAGTGCTGTGAGGTCTTGGGGATTTTGCTGACTCGGAGTCACTATACAATCATCTACATCTAAGCCCTCGGCCACAGGATCTAACCACACAGTGGTCCACAACAGACTGGCTTTGGACTGCATGCCACCACTCACTCTGCCCCCACTGCTATGAAACTGTGCTAGTCAGAGTTAGTTACTCCTGAGAAAAAATACCCTTTTGTCAAAATAGGTACTACTGTCTCAGTCTGCGTTTGGACCACAGGACCAAAATACTGTTTTCAAACATAATAGCAAAAATGTACCACTGACCATGAATGTATTGGATGTCTCCTGCACTTGACCACATGCAGATTAAGGTGAAAGCGTTTTAGAGGAGATTATTGTTGTGTTTAATCAGTATTGTAATCTGGCTCAGTTTGGGCTTTCTCTGAGATTGGTGGATTCTCAGTGAGATGATGAGTCTGATGGAAAGAAGAGGTCGTGGTTCAGCATAATTCATTTTAGCAAAGCAACCACAAAGGTCTAGCTAGGAGCTATGGTCTGGCTTTGCACTGTGACAGTCTCAACATCTTTGCTCAGTTCTCACCACAATTATACCACTTCAATACTGCTACGACACTGTTTTAGAATATTTAACTGCGTCAGTGGGTGACATGTTATATGATATCATATGTATGTTGTGCCCCCTGTAGGTTTGATATGTGTACTACCTCTTGTTTTGATGACGCCCAGAACTGCCCAGTGCACGTCTTTGAAGACATTGGAAAACAAACTCATAGGCAGAAGACGTAACATGGTAAGAAGGGGACAGGATATATCGAGACAGTTACAACATGTTTGGAATATTAATGAAATTAGGCAAGACTAGTGTGTGGATCACACACAGTAGTCTTGACAGTTGATATATGTGGAGATTACATTAAAGGTGGTATTTTTCTACCAACACAATCTGACACCAACATTTTTCTTTTTAACAGAAACACAATTTACCCATTAATTACACCATCAGAGTTCACTATGAGGAGGTCTTCAAACTCAGCAATATCAGCAGGCTGGTGAGTCCCTCCCTTGGTTTTCTTATCATTACCACTGATCTAACTTAAATTATGGAAAAAATCTACTTGTCACACCACCCACTCACTCACCCTTTGTCTACATTCCTTCCTTATTCTCCCTCCTTTATCTTTACTCTTATCACTACATCAGTCACCTAGCAACCAATTCCATAGTCCAAGTCGATATTCACGTAATAATAGGGAATTCTCCTCGACCACGCACACAAATTGGGGAAAACAAAAACATTTTCCCTTTCACACCCCTTGTAAAAGAGCCAACATTGTCCTTGATTTTTTGGTCATACAGAAAAGGGTTAATCTAGGTAATCACACCTTGTTTTCCCCACGGGCAGGCGCTCTATCCAATGATGTACAACCACAGAGTTTCTAAACCTAGAGATGCAAAATCGTGAGAATTCCCGGGAACGCTTGTGAAACAGACCAAACAGACCAGGCCGGGGTTTGAGAAGTCCCCTAAGTTGTTGATTTTCTCAAAATGTAAAGAGACAACCTAGATTTGAGCCTATGTCTTAAGTAGTTGAACATGTGAGACCACCGTTAGACCCGATGACGTGTTTCTACACTTGAGCGTAGCTAGCTAAAAGACAATTTATACTTGATCTGTACATTTGGTGGGAGGCTCCTTATGGAGGGTGTGACGCAATTTCGGAGCCTCCGGAGGCATGCAGAGGCCAAATTGAGCTCTCTACCGCATCGCCGTGCACCCCCCAAATGTTGTAACAATGCTGATGCTTATGTATAGCTCCGCATTGAAATGATTGGTTAACAGTAGTTGGCCGTGGGAGGTTCTGTATAAACACAAACTCACTTCCTTGACAAATTCAGTTCTGTGCTGCTCCACCAAGTGCAAGAAATATGAATGCCCTAATTTCTGCAGAGGCCATATCACTGTAAATGCTACACGGCCAATGCAGATGTCAGATTGACCATGCAGTGCCTTTTAGCAAGCCATGACATTGCCTACAAGTGTGATCAGGGATTTCTATTGGAGAAGCAGTTTCAGCATATCATCATCCAGTACTGTCTTTGTATACACCCTGGATTGCTGATGCTATGTATTGGCCATTGAGAGGCTTTGAAGTCACCTGACTGCAATATTAGCACTCCCCAGTAGGAGCAGTCCTCCATGGGAATGAAAGGAATTCTACAGTATTTGAATCAAGGACAAAATGATATGTATTTAACAATGTTTTTGTTGTAGTGGGGATGGCTGCATTCTCTAAGCATTGTTTCAGAAACTGTGCCATCACCATAGAAATAAGAATGAATAGAACGGGCTTGGAACCTCTTACCCTGGCAATTTGACTGGTATGGGTACATGGGTACACTCGCAATGGCTTCCTTGTATTATGATGTAATAATTTCCATGGTAATGTAGAATGTTCATTCAAATGATGCTAACTGATGTGGCTCATGCAATGGAATGTATTTTTTGTAATGTAATTTAAGTTGATTCAACAAATTGATGGGTACATTTCCTGCTTTTACTTCCTGCTTTGGGTACACTCGCAATGGCCGCCAGTCCACCCATTATGCCATCATTGACTTGAATGGGGACGGTTTGGAAGGCGGCCCATGTACTAACCCTTCACAAAGGTGGTGACCCTTTTGACCTAAATAATTATCGCCCTATTTCTAAACTTTCTTGATCTAGCTAAAATATTTAGAATCCTTGATTAATTCTCAGCTAAGATCTTATTTTTGAAAATGTATTCTAAATGAACATCAGTCAGGTTTTAGACCAGGTCATAGCACTATGTCTGCTGCATCCATAGTTATAAATTATGTGCTTAACTGTATGGATAAAAGGCACCATTGTGCTGCCCTCTTCATTGACCAGTCAAAGGCTATTGATACTGTTGATCACTCACTGCTAATTCAGAGGCTTTCCTCAATTGGCCAAGAACTGGTTTAAAAATGACTTGACAGATAGAACTCAATGTGTATCTACCGATGGTGTTAAATCATGTCTCCTGGATATTACAAAAGGTGTCCTACAGCGATTGATTTTGGATCCTGTACTTTTTACTGTTACATACAATATCGACTTGCTGTAAAAAAAAAAAACTACATTTTTTTTACCTGCACTTGTATGCCAATAATACTGTTGCGTATGCTATTGCCCCCACGGTTGATCAGGCTCTGTCTGAACTACAAGTCTGCCTTCATTGTATTACAGAAAAACTTTATTGACCTGAAATTAGTAATGAATGCAGATAAAACTAAGTATATGTTGTCCTCTAGAGTGCATAAAAATATGTCTTGTTTAAGCATATGTACTTTGAATGGTGTCCATATTTATCGTGTCCCTGCTTACAAATATCTGGGCATCTGGATAGATGACAATCTGTCTTTTAAAAAGCATATTGATGAGTTAAGAATCTGAGAATAAAAATGGGCTTCTTCTATAGAATAGATCCTGCCTCTCGCTAAATAGTAGAAAGCCGACTGTTCAGACAATGATCTTATTGGTCCTAGACTATGGCGACATCATCTAAATGAACGGACCTGCCACTTCATTAAAGTCGTTAGATGCAGTTTATCATAGCACACTGCGCTTTATTACAGGTGACAATTGCAGTACTCATCACAGCATTCTCTACCAGAAGGTTGGTTGGCCTTCTTTGATGTCACGTAGGTTGATACATTGCTATGTTTTCATTTATAAAGCCATATTACAAAAAGTCCCGCTGTTCCTAATATCTTTCCTAAACTTTAGACATATGACTTACCACACCCGGTCTCAGATATAGTTAACTCTGGAAGTTCCTTTGGTTTTTACTGAGTTAGGTAAATCAGCTTTTAGTTTTCTTAAACCTTATTTGTGGAACAATCTTTACAAATTCTTAAATTGGATGTTTTGGTGCCTCTAGGGAAATTCAGAAAGCTGATTGAGAACTTTATTAATGATGAATGTGTTTGTTTGTTTGATCCTGTTTTTCTTTCTGCTTGCAGTTTGTATTTATATTTTGAAGTGTGTATTTTCTGGAATTGATTTAATTCAGGGCTCATCTGTAAAATAGACCTTGGGATCAGTATGGCTCCCTGATAAAGGTTAAATAAAACATCACTATCTCTTCCTATCTACCACACTTCTTTCTCTTCTCTTTGTCCCTCCAGAGGGCGAGGGTGGAGGATCTGGAAGACTGGGACCTGCAGGATGTGTGGCTGTTGGTCAACCAGGAGGTGTTGAAGAGGATTCTGAGGGTCTTGCCAGTGAGACACCCCTCCTACAAGTACACCACCGACCTGGAGGATCTCTTCAGGAAGGTCCAGCAGGTGTTCCCACCACAGACTGATGAGGTGTGTAAGACCGGCCATAGTGTCACCATCACTGTTCTACCCATCTCTGTTTGAACAAACGTATCTCATAATGGCCATGTATATTTATCTCTCAGAGAGAGCCACCAGAGCGAATAGAGGAGATCTACAAAAGGGTTAAGGAGATTGACTCAAAAGGCTGGAAGTTCGTGACCCCCAAATCTCTGTTGGATAACTGCTATCGGACAATGCACTGTCTCTTCAAAGACTGCTTTTCCAGTGAAGACAGAGAGCAAGACTGTGAGTGCACTTCATTCCCTTACTGTACTTCCTCTCTTCCATTACCTCTGAACTCTGCCCTCTCTAATTCAATTACCCACTGTCCATCCATATAGTACTTTTCCAGACGTGCAGTTTTCATTCATTCCTCCTCTTGTAACATGAGTTAAGACTATACACTATATATACAAAAGTATGTGGACACCCCTTCAAATTTGTGGATTTGGCTTTTTCAGCATAGCTGTTGCTTACAGGTATATAAAATTGAGCACACAGCCATGAAATCTCCGAATGGCCTTACTGAAGAGCAACGTGGCACTGTCATAGGATGCCACCTTTCCAGTTAGTTAGTCAAATGTCTGTCCTGCTAGAGCTGCCCGGTCAACTGTAAGTGTTGTTACTGTGAAGTGGAAACGTCTAGGAGCAACAACGGCTCAGCCGTGAACTGGTAAGCCACACAAGCTCACAGAAAGCGTGTGCCGAGTGCTGAAGCGTGTCGTTCGTAAAAATTGTTTGTTCTCGGTTGCAACACTCACTGCTGAGTTTCAAACTGCCTCTTGATGCAACGTCAGCACAATAACTGTTTGTCGGGAGCTTCATGAAATGGGTTTCCATGGCCGTGCATCCACACAAGCCTGGGATCACCATGCGCAATGCCAAGCATCAGCTGAGGTGGTGTAAAGCTCGCCGCCATTGGACTCTGGCGCAGTGAAAACGCGTTCTCTGGAGTGATGCTTCACCATCTGGCAGTCTGACAGACAAATGTGGGTTTGGTGGATGCCAGGAGAAAGCTACCTTCCCAAATGCATAGTGCCAACTATAAAGTTTGGTGGAGGAATAAGGGTGTGGGGCTATTTTTCATGGTTCGAGCTAGGCCCCTTAGTTCCAGTGAAGGGAAATCTTCATGCTACAGCAGACGATATTCTAGACGATTCTGTGCTTCCAACTTTGGGCAACAGTTTGGGCAAGGCCCTTTCCTGTTTCAGCATGACAATACCCCCGTGCACAAACGGAGGTCCATACAAAAATGATTTGTTGAGATCGGTGTGGATAAACTTGACTGGCCTGCACAGATCCCTGACCTCAACCTCATCTAACACCATATTAATGCTCATTATTTTGGAATAAGATGTTCGATGAGCAGGTGACCACATACTTTTGGACAGAATAAAACAATTAATGAAAGTCCCATGATGGTAGTGATTGTCCATCAGCATATAACTTATAAACCATAATTTATTAACATTACAAATATTTAAGTTGTTATGTATATTTGTTTTATTTGATGACTTTATTATTTCATTCCAAGTCATCATCTCGTCTCTATAGAGCCTCTGCCTATGCAGTCTGACAAAATCACTATTTTAGTAGTTCTTCAAAGTAAATAAGGCGTAGTTGTCTGACTGCTAAATACCAAAAGTTGGCGTTTTCCCCATCAACACAAACCTACTCAACTGGTTTGGCATACTGTATAAGGGTGTTGTGTTCATTGCGTCTCTTCAGTGTCTGTAGACACTATGTTCTTATTCAACACTGTTTGAAAAGAGATGGTTCTGCATGCCCAGGTCATACCCATTTAGGTCTGTGCTATAAAATGACTTGGACATGCCTGTCAATATCTCCTGTTAGCCTATTTATTATTTATTTACACATCCTATATAGGTAAAACATGTGTTGCCTGGTTAGATTGGTCAAACAAAGTTTAACCCAGATGGTACTTTGAGTTAATGTAAAGAAAGCTAAGTCATGTCAGACCGTGGGAAAGAGAACATACGGACTGATTTCAACACAATCTTAAAGGGGAAGAGATGCGGTGTTGGCTGCTTTCCACACATCTTGCCAGTCCTCTTACTGTTTTCTTTGTCTTTATGTGCATCATACTGACACAACATAGAGCCGTAGACATGTTATGTTAGGGCCTGTTATCATGTCTGTATCATGCACTATTCATTTCACAGGTTAATAGCATCAGCACCTCTTAAGGTTGATATTTTCCCTATTTTACAGAGAGATCAGTAGATGTTTTGCGGCTATAGCATATCTGTGAACCATTCAATTGAAGAGTTTCCATATGAAAATATAAGGCAGGAAGGAGTATAAAGCACTTGTGTGAGGAACATGAATGATGAATATAAAAACCACAAAGAAAAAACATAACATAGCAACACAAAAATAGGTGAATAGGTTAAGGGCTTACTTCATGGCTAGCAGATTCAAAGCAGACCAAAAAAACCCGTTTCATATAGATTATTAGAAACAGTTGGTATGATTTTATCAGATTTTATCAGAAATATTTAGATATGATTTTATAATGATTCATCTGTCACTTACACTATTTTCTTTCCTCAGATTGTGGCTTACCTCACTGGCGGAAGGGCAGAAAGAGACTACAGTAAACCTGAGAAGGGCGCTATTGTTTTCATATGTATATTTATAATATATTGTCTACTGATGTTTATGTTCTGTGTTTTAATTGCGGGTTCTAGATGTGTTTAGACAGTTGTATGGTATAGGGCAGGTGACTATGCTCAAGCAGAGTGTGATGTAGCACATGTGATGTATTATTTTATATATTTTTTTGCAATCAGGGAACACTTATGGCTGACATATGTATTAGCAACTGTTGCCCATAAAAGTAAGAACACAAACATAGCCAAGCTACTCTCATCTCTGACTGTTTGTCTTTATGAATATTATAGTAAATGTGTTTGTTTAAAAAACGTTTTTTCTCTGTTCTGTTTTTTAAATAAATTGCTTTAAGGTGTTTTGCTGACTTGCAGGCATAGTCAGTGAATTCCAGCCACTCATTTGTTTGGCATTATGCACATCAATGCTGAAATAAAGATATTATTTGTGAAAATCTATTCCAGGTTCAACGAGTTAATTTCTGCAGTATGATTGCTTGTGGTCAGATTACATTAGATGTTTATGTAAACAAGAGATTGTTTACATGCACACTAATAATTGGATATTAAACTGATTATGGCAGTAGACAGATTACGCAATAATCATGTCACACCTTACTCTGTTTATCTTAATCGGTTTGAGGTCAAAATGGAAAAACTTAAAACGGCTGGTTTTCTGAGCAATTTTTCAAATTATTAGGACATGTAAACACCTTAATCGGTGTTCCAGTAGTGTGTTTGATCCGCGCATGTGCAAGCACCAGCCGAGCGAGCCTCCTTTAGCGGTGGCTAAAGTTAGCTGTAGTTTTCTAATGGCTGTTTAAATAAAACTGAAGCATGGATTCGTTTTTCATGACCCATAGACTACTTTCCGGGTGAGGAAATATCTAACATCAAGTTGTAAAATAGCGAACTACTCCTTTAAGGTGTCTACCATTTAGAATCCTTAGTTCACTACAGCTAGCGACTGGAACAAGCTGCAAAAAAACACTAACTGGACCGTTTCATCTCCATCTCTTCATTCAAAGATTCAAATCATGGACAGTTTACTGACAGCTGTGGCTGCTTCGCGTGGTATATTGTCTCTCCCTTGCCCATTGTGCTGTTGTCTTTGTACCATGATTTGTGCTGCTACCATGCTGTGTTTTCATGTGTTGCTGTTATGTTGTCTAGGTCTCTGTAGTTTTGTGGAGTCTCTCTTGTCGTGATGTGTGTTTTGATATTTATTATTAAATGTTTTATTTTTAATCCCAGCCCCCGTCCCAGCAGGAGGCCTTTTGGTAGGCCGTCATTGTAAATAAAAATTTGTTATTAACTGACTTGCCTAGTTAAATAAAGGTAAACTATATATTTTACTCTTAATGGTCCAAGGATATTGATATTTTCAGAGGTCGACTGGCTCTGGCAGTCAAAACAGCCAAATACTCCATCAAAACGGGAATTGATTCTTAATTTCGATATGGTTCAAGAATCATTAAAGCCCTTTACTTTATTGTCACGTCAAAATAATTTCACAAATGCAAAATACACACTTACTGTACACTGTTTAACCAGCTTTATCACAGAAGCAGCCGACAGTACTTTTCAGTGACAACACGTTTTTGGCAGCTTTATTCCGTTATACACAGGTGTATGGAGCATGCTAGATAGCTAATTAGCACAAGTGGTCCGTCTGTCTTCCGTAAACAAGTGCTGGAACGTGGATATATGGCCATGTAGGGACAGACCCTAAAGACAAACCGTGTTTGTAAATTCACTCTTGAGTGCGCTCTGGGTGTTCGTAAATTCAGAACGTTTCGCTCTTGGAGCGTTCAAAGCGCACACTCGACGCTGTAGTATTTTTTAAATATTTTATTATAATAAATGTTTAATTACACTTCAAATTACAATACAATAAAACATAAATAAATATACGTGGAGTTATGTCTTATCTGAAGAAACATAAAATAACATTAAAGTGAAAAAATGTAATCACTACACACGAATTGAGCAAGTTGAGGTGACTAAACTGCTTGGAGTAACCCTGGATTGTAAACTGTCATGGTCAAGACATATTGATACAACAGTAGCTAAAATGGGGAGAAGTCTGTCCATAATAAAACGTTGCTCTGCCTTCTTAACAGCACTATCAACAAGGCAGGTCCTACAGGCTCTAGTTTTGTCCACCTGGACTACTGTTCAGTCTTGTGGTCAGGTGCCACAAAGAGGGATTTAGGAAAATTGCAATTGGCTCAGAACAGGGCAGCACAGCTGGCCCTTGGATGTACACAGAAAGCTAATATTAATAATATGCATGTCAACCTCTCCTGGCTCAAACTGGAGGAGATATTGACTTCATCAATACTTATATTTATGAGCGTTATTGACATGTTGAATGTACCGAGCTGTCTGTCTAAGCTACTGGCACACAGCTCAGACACCCATGCATACTCCACAAGACATGCCACAAGAGATCTCTTCACAGTACCCAAGTCCAGAACAGACTATGTGAGGCGCACAGTACTACATAGAGCCTTGACTACATGGAACTCTATTCCACATCAAGTAACTGATGCAAGCAGTAAAATTTGATTGAAAAAAGCTGATGAAAAAAACACCTTATGGAACAGCAGGGACTGTGAAGCAACACAAACATAGGCACAGACACATGCATACTGTACACACACAGTACAGATTTAGTACTGTAGATATGTGGTAGTGGTGGAGTAGGGGCTGAGGGCACACAGTGTGTTGTGAAGTCTGTGAATGTATTGTATTGTATTGTCTTAATTTTGCTGGACCCCAGGAAGAGTAGCTGCTGACATGGTTGCAGCTAATGGGGATCCATAATAAATACAAAAACAAACAAAAAAATAATGTAAATTACTTGAATCATTAACTCTGATAAATCTATTATAGTAGTAGATCAGGATTGGAATATCCATTGCAGTGTGTAATGCAGCCTAGTTTTATTTACACCATCCAGCAGATATCTTAGAAATATAATATAATAATTACTTTGTAGCCTATAGGCTATGAATCATTTGATTGAGAACACACTAAATAGCCTATCGGTGCACTTGATATTGCGGGCCCAGCGGAGAATCAGAGATGAGGAACTAATTCTAAAATATAGATATTTCATCAGTTACAAATTACATGACCGTCCCCTGGACTAGATTTAAAAAAATACTAACCCATGCTCTTGACTGAAATTGAAAAGGCATGACCCTCACGCAGTTTCCTCCAAAGAACTATTCTGTAAATATCGATCCTTCTCTAATAATCCTGTTTACATGGACACATCTGAAATCAGGCTACCTGATGGCTAGCCCTTGATCACGAGTTTCAGTTCTATTACACTGCACATGAGAGTCATTGGACAAAGGCGTCTTCTGAAGGGGTAGTTTAGTTAAGATCCTCAACGCTCGGTCTGAACATTAACATGCATCGCCTGTGGTTTGGTTTTGGAAGCAAAGTTAAATTGATCCACACCTTTATAGGGTTAATCTAACTGCACTGTCCAATTTACAGGAGCTATTACAGTGAAATAATACCATGCTATTGTTTGAGGAGAGTGCATCATTTTTAACATGAAAAGTTATTAATAAACAAATTAGGCACATTTGGGCAGTCTTGATAGAACATTTTGAACAGAAATGCAATGGTTCATTGGATCAGTCAACAACTTTGCTCATACACTGCTGCCATCTAGTGGCTAAAATCTAAACTGCACCTAGTCTGGAATAATACACGTTTGCCTTTCTCTTGCATTTCAGAGATGGTACAAAAAAAATACAAAAGAACAGTTTTTTATTTATTTGTATTGTCTTTTACCAGATCTATTGTGTTATATTCTCCTACATTCCTTTCACATTTCCACAAACTTCAAAGTGTTTCCTTTCAAATGGTATCCTTGCTTCAGGTCCTGAGCTACAGGCAGTTAGATTGGGGTATGTCATTTTAGGCGAAAATTGAAAAAAAGGGGCGGATCCTGAAGAGGTTTTAAGAAACAACATTGTACTGTATCAATTTGGAAACATTCTCATCGGAAAACTCCACTGGCAATTAATTGAGCGTTGCGCTTACATGTCAATGCATTTGACCAGCAGAGGGCATTTGTCCCCTACTGCACGCCGTAGTTTGCAATGTTGTGACATTCGCCCTAGTCTGTCACTCGATGGAGAAAGAAGTACTATACATTTTGTTCATATTGACCTGAAGATCGGGAGCTGGGAAAACATCAAATAATGTCATCCAACAGCGGTATCCAAATCCCAAGTCGACTGCCTCTGCTGTTGACCCATGAAGGGGTGCTTTTGCCAGGCTCGACGATGCGGATCAGTGTTGAAACGGCGAGGAACATGCATCTGGTGAAGAACAGACTGCTGAAGGGGACCTCGCTGAAGAGCACCATCATCGGCGTGATCCCCAACACCCGAGATCCTGAACACGATACTGAAGATCTCCCCACTTTGCATAGGTAGGTAACAGTAGTTAGCCAATTCTGCTATTTTACAAGAGATCTCAACATGTCTGTGCCTGCCAAGTGCAGGCCTAACAGCTACCTGTTGTAGTCAAGCGGTAGTAGGAGCTATGATGCAACTAAGTTAGCAAGCTGTACAACAACCACTGTCAGTTAAATGTCACATTGAGAAAAGCTAGCTAGTGTACTTGAACTTCACTCAATGGAAACTATGCCATGTCCTGTCTATTATATCACTGGATGTTGTTTGAATGTTCCGAAATGTTTACGATGGTGGTGCTATCAGTAAGCGATGTTATATGATTTCTTACTAAGAATTCCTTTAATTGATTCTTAAAAATAGGACTAACTTGATAGCTAAATCATGCTTTACATTTTTGAAAGTGGAATTTAAACTTTTTCCCTATGCTTTCTCCTGTAAGTTGTTCTAGAAAGGTCGTTTGAACTTCAGATGGACTTTAACCCTGCATTTAGCAGGATACAACCATGTTAGTTCACTGGTTACTAAGTAGTAATATGTGTCCCTCCTATGCTTTAATAACTGCAACAACTGAAGTAGGATGCCAATGTTAAATCATATTGATAATTCACCATTTTCTTTGGCACAACATTAGTCACATACAGTGGGGCAAAAAAAAGTATTTAGTCAGCCACCAATTGTGCATGTTCTCCCACTTAAAAAGATGAGAGGCCTGTAATTGTCATCATAGGTATACTTAAACTATGACAGACAAAATGAGGGAAAAAAATCCAGAACATCACATTGTAGTATTTTTAATTAATTAATTTGCAAATTATGGTGGAAAATAAGTAAAAATCCCAGAACCACACGGGGGGACCGAGTGAATGACCTGCAGAGAGCTGGGACCAAAGTAACAAACGCCTACCATCAGTAACACACTACGCCACCAGGGACTCAAATCCTGCAGTGCCAGACGTGTCTCCCTGCTTAAGCCAGTACATGTCCAGGCCCGTCTGAAGTTTGCTAGAGAGCATTTGGATGATCCAGAAGAAGATTGGGAGAATGTCATATGGTCAGATGAAACCAAAATAGAACTTTTTGGTAAAAACTCAACTCGTCGTGTTTGGAGGACAAAGAATTCTGAGTTGCATCCAAAGAACACCATACCTACTGTGAAGCATGGGGGTGGAAACATCATGCTTTGGGGCTGTTTTTCTGCAAAGGGACCAGGACGACTGATCCGTGTAAAGGAAAGAATGAATGGGGCCATGTATTGTGAGATTTTGAGTGAAAACCTCCTTCCATCATCAAGGGCATTGAAGATGAAACATGGCTGGCTCTTTCAGCATGACAATGATCCCAAACACACCACCCGGGCAACGAAGGAGTGGCTTCGTAAGAAGCATTTCAAGGTTCTGGAGTGGCCTAGCCAGTCTCCAGATCTCAACCCCATAGAAAATCTTTCGAGGGAGTTGAAAGTCCGTGTTGCCCAGCAACAGCCCCAAAACATCACTGCTCTAGAGGAAATCTGCATGGAGGAATAGGCCAAAATACCAGCAACAATGTGTGAAAACCTTGTGAAGACTTACAGAAAACGTTTGACCTCTGTCATTGCCAACAAAGGGTATATAACAAAGTATTGAGAAACTTTTGTTATTGACCAAATACTTATTTTCCACCATAATTTGCTAATTAATTAATTAAAAATCCTACAATGTGATTTTCTGGATTTTTTTCATAGTTGAAGTGTACCTATGATGAAAATTACATATTTTTAAGTGGGAGAACTTGCACAATTGGTGGCTGACTAAATACTTTTTTGCCCCACTGTATCTTACTCTTTTGGATTTGACTGTCTGTACACTAGCTGTGTTGTAGATGTTATGGTCAGAGACCGCAATTCAAGTGGCACCCTTTTCCGTAATGCACTGTATAGGGAGTAGGGTGGTATTTGTAATTTTTTTTAACCTTTATTTAACTAGGCAAGTCAGTTAAGAACATATTCTTATTTTCAATGACGGCCTAGGAACAGTGGGCTAACTGCCTGTTCAGGGGCAGAACGACAGATTTGTACCTTGTCAGTTCGGGGGTTTGAACTTGCCACCTTCCGATTACTAGTCCAACGCTCTAACCACTAGGCTACCCTGCCGCCCCGATTTGGGAGGGACGATTATGTTTTTCCTCGCCTCATACTATTCTGTAATTACCGCTCCCTTATTAGTATTGGCACGGCGGGGCTGGCAGTGCAGGTAGTGGGCAGTAACTGGCCCAAGCCCCACTACACACTGCTCATCACAGGGCTGTGTCGCTTCCGCGTGGCCCAACTGCTGAAGGAGGGGCCCTTCCCCGTGGCTGAGGTGGAGCAACTGGATAAGCTGGAGCAGTACACCAGCCCAGAGGAGATGTCTGAGGCAGCCGGGCCAGATGGAGAGCTGGGGGAGCTGTCCCAGAGGTTCTACCAGGCCGCTGTGCAGGTGGGTGTGACAGACAGTGCAGGAGCAGCATCCCTGACGTTCAGTAATATAATCTACAGTATATGTGTCATATAAAAATAATATACCATTTAGCAGATGTTTTTATCCAAAGCCACTAATATTACAGTAACCGTGAATGTATGTATTTTTAGTATTTGACCCCATCGGGACTCGAACCCACAGCTCTCGTGTTAGCACCACACTCACTGAGCCACACAGGACCAGAAGCTATGACTTTATGTTCTTTTAGCATAGCCAATGAGGATTCCTCCAATGTGGGTAATAGGCTAGGCTACGCTTCTGTAAATGTACAGAATATTATCCACCTATGTAATGTATGTCATGGTATGTGTTTACGTAGACAGATGTACTGCCTGTTGTCCACACAGACCTTGATTTCTGATCTCCACCCCTGTCCGTGTTTCATATCTGTCCCACTGTGTTTCTTCACTATGTTGTCTTTCCTCTCTGTGTGTCTGGGTTAGTTGGTAGGCATGTTGGACATGTCTGTTCCTGTGGTGGCCAAGTTGAGAAGGCTCTTGGACAGCCTCCCCAGGGAGACCCTGCCTGATGTCCTGGCTTCTATGATTCATACCTCCAACAAAGAGAAGCTCCAGGTAGAGCAATGTGTTTCTGTGTCTGTGGGTGCTTGTTCATTCACGTACCGTGTTGTTTTTAGGAATGTCAAATATTTTTTTTTTCACATCCCTGTGTAAGGGTATCAGCTATATGCGTCTCTTCCTGCTTTCTGTTATACACTTACAGTGATATGTATGTGGACATGCAGGTTCTGGATGCAGTGAGTCTGGAGGAACGTTTTAAGAAGACTCTTCCCCTGCTGACCAGACAGATTGAGGGTCTCAAACTGCTGCAGAAGACCAGAAAACCAAGACTAGACGATGACAAAAGGGTAAAGGCGTTCGCATGCTTCCCAGCCAAAACAGTTTGGAAGAGTTTGTGCATATATTATGACAACGTTTTTGTTCCTTCTGGACTCCAGTAAGTTTTTTTTGGGCTGTTCTGGCACACACAACTTCGAGGCCAGCCAAAGTTCTGGTGCCAAAGTCTTAGTCCGTGATTGGTCAACTGTAGGGATTCTTCAACAGTCTTTGTTGTCATTCAACGAGAGATGACTTGTTTTCATGCACATTTTTTTTATTGAGAAATACTGCACCTAACATCTTAGTGAGATGTAAAATTGCGTGACCAAAATCTCAGCAAAAACTCAAGAAATCTCTTTAATTTTTATGTTGTCTTAGATTAATTATGACTAGTTTGAGGAAGTGTATACTGGCTATGGCTTCTCAAAGGGGACAAACAGTACTATTGTCACTTTTTTTCTTGTTTTTCAAGCGAAGGTATTTTAAGGGAGTATGCAAGCACACTCGCTCAGTTTGGCTATTCGGCTAGCCGCCAGCCGAACTGAAGCATGCTGACGCTTGAATGACACGACTACTCAACTGTTAGCATTTCTTCTAGGAAAAAGTGTCACACTTGTGGGCATGCTAAAAGATCAGAGGCAGTGCCTGCTTAGAATTGAAATGCAGCGATTATACAGTATGCCTCATGCTTGGCACTCTTCTATCCCCTATCTCTCAGGTGCTGGCTGTACGTAAAGGCGGTGTGCTTCCTGGTCGTCAGTTCTCCTTGGATGAAGAGGGTGATGATGAGGATGGTGATGACACAGCTGTCCTGGAGAGGAAGGTTAAAGGAGCGAATATGCCAGAGCCTGCCTTGCGTGTCTGCCTCAAAGAGCTCAAAAGGTACCCACAGTTTATTTACCTTACATTCCAATGGATTCAGACTTCCTGGTTATTTGGGGACACTTGCAGTGTGTGTGTACATTATGTGTGTATATTTCCATAGTAGTGGCATTGACACAAACAATGCCTTCAGAAAGAATTCACAACCCATGGGATAAAAATGTAATTCTCATTTTTTTTGTTAACGATCTACACAAATAATCTGTTAAAGTGGAAGAAAAATTCTAACATTTGTAAAATAATTAATGAAAAATAAAACACTAATACACCTTGATTACATACAGTGCCTTCAGAAAGTATTCATACCCCTTGACTTATTCTACATTTGGTTGTGTTAAGGCCTGAATCTTTGCACTATACACCATAATGACAAAGTGAAAACATGTTTTTAGAATTGTTTGCACATTTTTTGAAAATGAAATGCAGAAATATCTCATTTGCATAAGTATTCAACCCCAAGTCAATACATGTTAGAATCACCTTTGACAGCAATTACAGCTGAAATTACAGCTGAAAGACAGCAGTCTTTCTGGGTAAGTCTCTCTAAGAGCATTTCACACCTGGAATGTAGAACAAGTTGCACATTATTCTTTAAAGAATTTGTCAAGCTCTGTCAACTTGGTTGTTGGTCATTGCCAGATAGCCATTTTCAATTATTGTCATAGATTTTCAAGCATATTTAAGTCAGCTGTAACATGGCAACATCAATTGTAACATGGCAACATCAACTGTAACAAGGAACATTCAATGTCATCTTGGTCGTGCCTGTACACAACTGCATGACCAGGCACTACAACACCTTCATTAAGTTTGCAGATGACACAACAGTGGTAGGCCTGATCACTGACAATGACGAGACAGCCTACAGGGAGGAGGTCAGAGACCTGGCTTGGGTGGTGCAAGAATAACAACCTCTCCCTCAATGTGATCAGGACAAAGGAGATAATTGTGGACTACAGGAAAAGGAGGACCGAGCACACCCCCATTCTCATCGACGGGACTGTAGTGGAGCAGGTTGAGAGCTTCAAGTTCCTTGGTGTTCACATCACCAACAAACTAGAATGGTCCAAACACACCAAGACAGTCGTGAAGTGGGCATGACAGAACCTATTCCTCCTCAGGAGACTGAAAAGATTTGGCATGGGTGCTCAGATCCTCAAAAGGTTCTACAGCTGCAACATCGAGAGCATCCTGACTGGTTGCATCACTGCCTGGTACGGCAACTGCTCAGCCTCCGACCGCAAGGCACTACAGAGGGTAGTGCGTACGGCCCAGTACATCACTGGGGCCAAGCTTCCTACCATCAAGGACCTCTACACCAGGTGGTGTTAGAGGAAGGCCCTAAAATTGTCAAAGACCCCACCCCAGTCATAGACTGTTCTCTCTACTACCGCATGGAAAGCGGTCCCGGAGTGCCAAGTCTAGGACAAAAAGGCTTCTCAACAGCTTTTATCCCCAAGCCATAACACTCCTGAACAGCTAATCAAATGGCTACCCGGACTATGCATTGTGTGTGTGTGTGTGTTTGTGTCCCCAACCCCAGTGTATATTTGGCATTTGTTTTAGTTTATTGTCCTGCTGAAAGGTCAATTTGTCTGTGTCTGTTGGAAAGCAGACTGAACCAGATTTTCCTCTAGGATTTTCTCAGTGCTTAGCTGAATTTGGTTTATTTTTATCCTAAAAAAAACTCCCCAGTCCTTGCCGATGACAATCATACCCATAACATGATGTAGGCACCACCATGCTTGAAAATATGAAGAGTGGTACTCAGTAATGTGTTGTGTTGAATTTGCCCCAAACATAACACTTTGTATTCAGGACAGTTCATTTCTTTGCCACATTTTTTGCAGTTTTACTTTAGTGCCTTATTGCAAACAGGATGCATGTTTTGGAATATTTTTATTCTGCACAGGCTTCCTTTTTTTCACTCTGTCATTTAGGTTAGTATTGTGGAGTAACTACAATGTTGTTGGTCCATCCTCAGTTTTCTCCTATCACAGCTATTCAACTCTGTAACTGTTTTAAAGTCACCATTGGCCTTGTGGTGAAATTATTATCTGGCAACTGAGTTAGGAAGGACGCCTGTGTCTTTGATACACCTTCCAAAGCGTAATGAATAACTTCACCATGCTCAAAGGGATATTCAATGTCTACCAATAGGTGCCCTTCTGGTATTTGTGGTTGAATCTGTTTTCGGAATGTACTGCTCGACTGAGGGACCTTGACATTATCTGTATGTGTGGGGTACAGAGATGAGGTATAGTCATTCAAAAATCATGTTAAACACTATCAATGCACACAATGAGTCCATGCAATCAACTTATTATGTGACTTGTTAAGCACATTTCTACTCCTGAATGTATTTAGACTCGTCATAACAAAAGGGGTTGAATACTTATTGACTCAAAACATATCAGCTTTTCATTTTTTATTCATTTGTAAACATTTCTTAAAACATAATTCCACTTTGACATTATGGGGTATGGTGTGTAGTCCAGTGACACAAAATCTAAATGTAATACATTTTATATTCCGGCTGTAACACAACAAAATTTGGAAACAGTAATGGTGTGTGAATACCTTCTGAAGGCACTGTATGTTAATCTACACAGATTGAAGAAGATGCCCCAGTCCATGCCAGAGTACGCTCTCACCCGAAACTACCTGGATCTTATGGTGGAATTGCCCTGGAGCAAAAGTACCACAGGTATGCACAGTACACCACTATGACACCACTACAATCTCAGGTTCATTTCTTTATTCATTTACACTTTATTTTTTGAATTTAGAAATGTACATATCCATACATACAGAGCACATCATATGCACGTTATACCTTGAAACTCTCTGTAATGGGATAGGGCACTTTTTTGGGACGAGGGGTAGAAACCAAAGTGTACCCCGAGGAAGTCCACCACAGCTCTCTTTTTTTGAACTCTCTGTTCAAAATGGAATTAAAGGCTTCTACCACTGGAGGGAGCTCAATATCATATTTTGTCACTGGTTGCTTTGTCCTCTATAGCCAGTCATTAGACACTGAGAGTATTGGGGACATTTGCTTAGATGATTCAGCATTACCACACAGGGGAGTCCATACCATATGTCTGCTTGGTCCTTCTGTAGCTCAGTTGGTAGAGCATGGCGCTTGTAACGCCAGGGTAGTGGGTTCGATTCCCGGGACCACCCATACGTAGAATGTATGCACACATGACTGTAAGTCGCTTTGGATAAAAGCGTCTGCTAAATGGCATATATTATTATTATTATTATATAGTCATGTAGCCACATAAAACAATACTTGTTATTACAATCTAGATTATTGGTTATCTTAATCACTTGGTTGACATTAGATAAGGTCTTTGACAATATTCACGGTGTTGGAATTAAACCATGATCCGCATTGTCTCTGCAGACTGTCTTGATATCCATGCTGCGCGGGTGCTGTTGGACAGTGACCACTATGCCATGGAGAAGCTGAAGAGGAGAGTGCTGGAGTACCTGGCTGTGAGGCAGCTGAAGAGCACCCTCAAGGGGCCCATCCTGTGCTTCGTGGGGCCGCCTGGGGTGGGAAAGACCAGTGTGGGGCGCTCCATCGCCCGTACCCTGGGCAGGGAGTTCCACCGCATTGCCCTGGGAGGGGTGTGTGACCAGTCTGACATCCGCGGGCACAGGTACACTGGAGAGGGCAGAGAACGGAGGTGGGGATTAATAGGTGGGCAGGCAAGCAGCTGTGTCTGTAAATTGTATTCTGCACAGGAAATGAAACCCCTATAGATATTATATTCTGACTTAAGCGAGTGGGGAGGGTAAGTCCAGTGCCGTTTGGAAGCAGTGCCGTTCGGTTGGGTTGTGTTTTGGAGGATGCGCGGCTCTCAACCTTCGCCTCTCCCGAGTCCGTACGGGAATTGCAGCGATGTAACAAGACTAACTACCAATTGAATACCACGGAATTGTGGAGAAAACGGGGTAAAAATATAGATTTTTAACAAGGTTTCACCTGGTCAGTCTGTCCTGGAACGACCAGGTGTTCCTAATGTTTTGTATACAGCCCTCTACAATGTGAGTAATCCTGAGAGAGAGAACTAGGAGTGGAAGCATGATGTAATGTTTCATGTTCAAATGGTTCGCCTGTCACTATGGAGACTCGGCGGGATGATGACATCTCAGCCAGCAGGTCCTTCCTGTGTCTCTCAGCCAGTCTGAGTTTATCCATAGCCCCCAGTCTCTAGTCTCATGCATCAATTGTGACACCACACCAAACCACCCACCACTGCAGTTTAGGAAGCTGCCTGTTGTGTGTTTTGATGTGGTTTCAGGTTGCATAGCACACTTGTGTATACATATAAGTGTGGGGCCGGGATGTGAGGTTCATGCTGGTTCCACCTTACATGGTGTTTGTGTGCTATGCTGTAGTGTAGTGTTTGTGTAAATTAAAATCAAATACGGAGAATACAAGAGGTGTAGACTGTGAAATCCTTACTTACGAGCCCTTTCCCAACAATGCAGAGTTAAAGTAAGAATGTGCAAATAAAAATAGTAACACAATTAATAACAATCTCAAGGAGTACCAGTGCAGAGTCGATGTGTAACAGTCGTCTGTCCTTGGTTGCAACACTCACTACTGAGTTCCAAACTGCCTCTGGAAGCAACTTCAGCACAATAACTGTTCGTCGGGAGCTTCATGAAATGGGTATCCATGGCCAATCAGCCGCATACAAGCCTAAGATCACCATGCGCAATGCCTAGCGTCGGCTGGAGTGGTGTAAAGCTCGCCTCCATTGGACTCTGGAGCAGTGGAAATCCCTTCTTCTGTGACGCTTCATCATCTGGCAGTCCCACGGACGAATCTGGGTTTGGCGGATGCCAGGAGCACGCTACCTGTCCCAATGCATAGTGCCAACTGTGAAGTTTGGTGGCGGAGGAATAGTGTTCTGGGGCTGTTTTTCATGGTTCGGACTTGGCCCCTTAGTTCCAGTGAAGGGAAATCCGAACGCTACAGCATGCAATGACATTCTAGACGATTCTGTGCTTCAAACTTTGTGGCAACAGTTTGGGGAAGGCCCTTTCCTGTTTCAGCGTGACATTTCCCCTGTGCACAAAGCAAGCTTCGTACAGAAATGGTTTGACGAGATCGGTGTAGAAGAACTTGACTGGCCTGCACAGAGGCCTGACCTCAACCCCATCAAACACCTTTGGGATGAATTGGAACACTGACTGTGAGCCAGGCCTAATCACCCTATGTCAGTGTCTGACCTCACCAATGTTCTTGTGGCTGAATGGAAGCAAGTCCCCACAGCAAAGTTCCAACACCTATTGGAACGCCTTCCTATAAGAGTGGAGGGTGTTATAGCAACAAATGGGGGAGAAACTCCATATTAATGCCTGTGATTTTGGAATGAAAAATTTGACGAGCGGTCATGTACTTTTGGCCATGTAGTGTATATTCCACAATGTTGATCGATGAGTTCTGGGTGGATGAATCTTTGAAAATATTCCAATTAGTATTTTCAAAACAGTCCTGCAGTGTTGAGGCAGCCCCCTCGGTCCAATGCCTCACTATCTGTGCTGGTGGCTCCCTCTTGAGTTGCTGCTTGTAAGCTGGGAGTAGGAACAGAGAGACATGATCAAGAATGTTTGTATGTACATGGTCCAGCACGTTGTTTAAGCATCCTGTTTTGGCTTCCTTGTTTTTAGTCTTTCTCCTTCCATTGATTCTCTCTCCGTCCTGTCATTATCTCACTGCACACCTGTCTTGTTTTGCTTTCATTTCCTTTCTGCACCCCATTTTCTGTCCTCTATGTACTGGTCTCTCTGTCTGACATGATGCCCTTTCGCTCCCTGTCTCCAGGAGGACCTACGTGGGCAGCATGCCTGGCCGCATCATCAACGGGCTGAAGACGGTGGGAGTCAACAACCCTGTCTTCCTGTTGGACGAGGTGGACAAGCTAGGCAAGAGTCTGCAGGGAGACCCTGCCTCTGCCCTGTTGGAGGTGAGAAACCTGGGACCTCCAGACCAGGGGGCAGCTTCATGGTCTCTGATACAAACAATATGGAGTACAAAGGGGAAGAGGTAGGAAAGGAGTGAGGGATTGAGTGATACAGGGAGATGGACAGAGGCTCATCCAGACAGCCAGGCAGAGAGAGGGATAAGATTCTACCTAGATTATATATAGAGGAGGATGGTGGAAACAAGTCGTATCAAATAAGTCTGCATGTATGAAGTCAACACCTGTCTGATCTCTAGAAAGACCCAGTAGTCCCCTGGAGGTAGGTCTGTGACCTCGGCTGGTTCACCTGGCCCTGCTCCACTTCCTGCTGGAGTTATCAGCTTCTATGGTGCATCACCGTCCCACTTCACCTCCTGGAAACACAATGGGAGAGGAGGGATTAAGAATCCCCATCACAGTGATGGACGGAGACAAATGAGCACTGTAGTGTCCACACTCACTCACTCACTCACTCACTCCATTACCACACAGGACTATATTACCACACAGGACTATATTACCACACAGGACTACATTACCACACAGGACTACATTACCACACAGGACTACATTACCACACAGGACTACATTACCACACAGGACTACATTACCACACGGGACTACATTGCCACACAGGACTACATTACCACACAGGACTACATTACCACACAGGACTACATTACCACACAGGACTATATTACCACACAGGACTACATTACCACACAGGACTACATTACCACACAGGACTACATTACCACACAGGACTACATTACCACACAGGACTACATTACCACACGGGACTACATTACCACACGGGACTACATTGCCACACGGGACTACATTACCACACAGGACTACATTACCACACAGGACTACATTACCACACAGGACTACATTACCACACAGGACTACATTACCACGCCAGTAGATAAAAGGATTCAAGCAAACAAAGGGACAGAGGGAGCATGTGGAAGCATGCAAGATGGCTTTTGAACTAGGAGTGTGTGAAAGTGTGTGTAACAGAGAGAGACAGTGTGTGTGGCATGTCTGAGTAGTGCGCACCATTCCTACTCACTCACCACTGAATGTATGTGAGGAGTCTCAAATTCAATTAGTGTAATGGCCTGAAGACGTGAGTCGCTATGTTTAGGTGAGCGGGATACCTACCTATCTGCAGCAGTGTGATAGCCTTGCTGATACCAGGAGAAGATTCATCTCTGGGAATGCATTACAGGTAGCTCAGATAAGAGCCCCACTAGCCTCAAGTCCAAGCTTGACCCCCAAGTAGGAATGGTGCGCACTACTCAGACATGCCACACACACTGTCTCTCTCTGTTACACACACTTTCACACACTCCTAGTTCAAAAGCCATCTTGCATGCTTCCACATGCTCCCTCTGTCCCTTTGCTTGAATCCTTTTATCTACTGGCGTGGTAATGTAGTCCTATGTGGTAATGTAGTCCTGTGTGGTAATGTAGGCCTGTGTGGTAATGTAGACATGCGCGGTAATGTAGACATGCGCGGTAAGGTAGTCCCGCGCTGTAAGGTAGACGTGCGCGGTAATGTAGTCCTGCGCTGTAAGGTAGTCCTGCGCCTGCACGGTAATGTAGACATGCGTGGTAATGTAGACATGCGCGGTAATGTAGACATGCGCGGTAAGGTGTCCCGCGCTGTAAGGTAGACATGCGCGGTAATGTAGTCCTGCACGGTAATGTAGTCCTGCGCTGTAAGGTAGTCCTGCGCCTGCACGGTAATGTAGACATGCGTGGTAATGTAGACATGCGCGGTAATGTAGACATGCGCGGTAAGGTAGTCCCGCGCTGTAAGGTAGACATGCGCGGTAATGTAGACATGCGCGGTAATGTAGTCCTGCGCAGTAATGTAGTCCTGCGCTGTAAGGTAGTCCTGCGCAGTAAGATAGTCCTGCGCCTGCATGGTAATGTAGACATGCGTGGTAATGTAGACATGCACGGTAATGTAGACATGCGCGGTAAGGTAGTCCCGCGCTGTAAGGTAGACATGCGCGGTAATGTAGTCCTGCGCAGTAATGTAGTCCTGCGCGGTAATGTAGTCCCGCGCTGTAAGGTAGACATGCGCGGTAATGTAGTCCTGCACGGTAATGTAGTCCTACGCAGTAAGGTAGTCCTGCGCCTGCACGGTAATGTAGACATGCGCAGTAATGTAGTCCTGCGCTGTAAGGTAGTCCTGCGCCTGCACGGTAATGTAGACATGCGCGGTAAGGTAGTCCCACGCTGTAAGGTAGACATGCGCGGTAATGTAGTCCTGCGCGGTAATGTAGTCCTGCGCAGTAATGTAGTCCTGCGCTGTAAGGTAGTCCTGCGCAGTAAGATAGTCCTGCGCCTGCATGGTAATGTAGACATGCGTGGTAATGTAGACATGCACGGTAATGTAGACATGCGCGGTAAGGTAGTCCCGCGCTGTAAGGTAGACATGCGCGGTAATGTAGTCCTGCGCAGTAATGTAGTCCTGCGCGGTAAGTTAGTCCTGCGCCTGCGCGGTAATGTAGACATGCGCGGTAATGTAGACATGCACGGTAAGGTAGTCCTGCGCCTGCACGGTAATGTAGACATGCGCGGTAATGTAGTCCCGTGCTGTAAGGTAGACATGCACGGTAAGGTAGTCCCGCGCTGTAAGGTAGACATGCGCGGTAATGTAGTCCTGCGCGGTAATGTAGTCCTGCGCGGTAAGGTAGTCCTGCGCCTGCACGGTAATGTAGACATGCGCGGTAATGTAGTCCCGTGCTGTAAGGTAGTCCTGTGCTGTAAGGTAGACATGCGCGGTAATGTAGTCCTGCGCGGTAATGTAGTCCTGCGCGGTAATGTAATCCTGCGCGGTAAGGTAGTCCTGCTTTGTGGGAGCCAGTGTTTGCAGAACACATCACAGCCAAACCAAAACTTCAGGCTCAGTCACAGAATTACCCATCAGGTCCACTGTTCTGCTGCATTCAACATTCCACCTTCTTACTCCCACTTTCCCTCTCACTCTCTCTATTTTTCTTCCTCTCTCTCTGCTTGGGTGCCCAGAGGGATAGAGAGAGGCAGAGCAGGGAGGAGGAGAAGGGATGTGGGGGAGGAAGCAAAGCAGAATGATTTGTTTATTGCCTCTGGCAGTGTGAAGACTGAACCAACAATTCACAGATACACACAGTGTAAATGTTTCTACATCTGCAGCTGGTAGACATGCAGCTCATTAGTAATGGTCGCTAACCAGTTGAGTATAATGAAATATGCATTCCTGTTGCTGAGTGTTAGCTGTGCTCCTAATACTGAGTCTCTTCTGTGTCCGCCTGACTCCCACCAGGTCCTGGACCCAGAGCAGAATCACAGCTTCACAGACCACTACCTCAACGTGGCCTTCGACCTCTCCCAGGTCCTGTTCATCGCTACAGCCAACTCCACGGCCACCATCCCTCCGGCCCTGTTGGACAGGATGGAGGTCCTCCAGGTGCAAGGTCAGAGGTCGAGGGTCATCTTGTTGGGCACAGGGGTCAGCTGAAGGGGCATTGAGTACCTGTCTTGGCCATTGATTTATGTAGAATCAATGTAACTGGTTATTAACACATTAATAGCACACATCATGGTGTAGCCCCAAGACACAATGGGCAGTTCCCCTCCGAGATTGATGTGGTGTTAGCCTGGATAAATATGGTAATGGCCTGTCAGGAAGAGGTGTTTATTACATTCTCTGTATCTGTATTTGATGTCCTCTCAGGGTACACTCAGGAGGAGAAGGTGGAGATAGCTCATCGTCACCTGATTCCCCATCAGCTAGAACAGCATGGACTCACGCCCCAACAGCTCCAGATACCTCAGGACACCACCCAGGACATCATTAGCAAGTACGAACACAAACACTCACACATACACCGAGGGTGCTTTACACACGCTAGGAGTGTGGCAGGTCAGAGAGAGGAGGGGAGTGACTATCGTTCTAGCAGGACAGAAGGGGGAGATTACCAGAGCCAGACAGGTTAAGGCGGGTCGCAGAGGGCACCCACGGGTACATTTGTATTGTCACATGCTTTGTGAACAACAGGTGTAGATAAACAGTGAAATGCTTTTTTTTGTATAGAAAATTACAAATGAGCAATGGTAACTTTGCTGTATTACATGGGGTACCAGTACCGGGTCGTTGTGCAGGTGTACGAGGAAATTGAGGTAGATACACAACATGACCAAAAGTATATGGACGCCTGCTCGTCGAATGTCTCATTCCAAAATCATGGTCATTAAGTCGGTCCCTCCTTTG